>NW_027646275.1:600000-777000 GCF_951394435.1 Stenella coeruleoalba
CTGCCTTCCAGGGACGCCTTCTGGCCGCCTGGCCGCTCAGGCAGGCGGGGAGCGCCCCATCAGACGCTGGCTGTGGTGGGAGGGGCCTGAGGAGGTGGGGCTTGCAGCTGTGCCGGGCGGGGGCGGAGATAGCCGCGGGCGCGAACGCCGCGAGCGACAAAAGGAGAAGGCGGAGCGTGGGGGGGGCAAAAAGCCTAGAGCACCCGGTCTTCCCTAAGAGGTCTCCCATCCAAGTTCTAACCAGGCCCGACCCTGCTTAGCTTCCGCGATCGCGGCGAGATCGGGCCCTTCTAGGCTGCTTCGGCGGTGGATGCCGGCGGGGTGGCGGGCTGCCTCTTGAGGCGCAGCTCAGCAGGCGCTTGGGCCTTACCGTCAGCCCAGCGGCCCGCCCGTCCCGGCAGGGCCCCGCCGCCCGCCTAGGCAGGGGAACGGAGGTCTCGGGCACCTGGGGGTGGCGGAGGTGCTGGCGACCACCCCGCCCAGGGCGGGCGGGAGCCAGCCAACTTTTGGGAGCTAGGCGCCACGCCCCAGATCCCGCAGGCCGCTCACGGGGCAGTGGCCCAGGAGGCTTCCGGGCCCGGAGACCGCGGGCCCTTGGGCATCCCACCTGCCCGCCCAGGCCGCGCTAGGCGCAGCTCAGACGCAGACCGGACCGGCCCTCCTGCCCGACAGAAGCTGGCCCGAAGCCACTGGGAGCCACCATTGAGTTGGCACGGCCCCTAAGACCCAGCAACGCCACCCTCGCCCCCACGCCACCGTCCGAGCTCAGGACCCCGCCCCAGGTGGCCGGCAGGCCCGGGGAAGCGGCCTGGGCCCTCGATCCCGCTCCCGCCCCCGGCCATGGCGAAATGGCGGAGGGGCGGCTTTTTCCGTATGGAGCTGTGGAGAGCCACCCCGGCAGACAGGTGGCGGCGCCGGGGCTGGGCTGCAGTGGGGGCGGCCAGGTGCAGGTCGAGGGGCTCGCGGGCCGCACGGACGGCCCCCGGGTCCGCGGCCACGTCTGGTTCCCTTCAGGCCACCCCCGGAGCGTCTGGTGTGCCTCTGCCTTCCAGGGACGCCTTCTGGCCGCCTGGCCGCTCAGGCAGGCGGGGAGCGCCCCATCAGACGCTGGCTGTGGTGGGAGGGGCCTGAGGAGGTGGGGCTTGCAGCTGTGCCGGGCGGGGGCGGAGATAGCCGCGGGCGCGAACGCCGCGAGCGACAAAAGGAGAAGGCGGAGCGTGGGGGGGGGCAAAAAGCCTAGAGCACCCGGTCTTCCCTAAGAGGTCTCCCATCCAAGTTCTAACCAGGCCCGACCCTGCTTAGCTTCCGCGATCGCGGCGAGATCGGGCCCTTCTAGGCTGCTTCGGCGGTGGATGCCGGCGGGGTGGCGGGCTGCCTCTTGAGGCGCAGCTCAGCAGGCGCTTGGGCCTTACCGTCAGCCCAGCGGCCCGCCCGTCCCGGCAGGGCCCCGCCGCCCGCCTAGGCAGGGGAACGGAGGTCTCGGGCACCTGGGGGTGGCGGAGGTGCTGGCGACCACCCCGCCCAGGGCGGGCGGGAGCCAGCCAACTTTTGGGAGCTAGGCGCCACGCCCCAGATCCCGCAGGCCGCTCACGGGGCAGTGGCCCAGGAGGCTTCCGGGCCCGGAGACCGCGGGCCCTTGGGCATCCCACCTGCCCGCCCAGGCCGCGCTAGGCGCAGCTCAGACGCAGACCGGACCGGCCCTCCTGCCCGACAGAAGCTGGCCCGAAGCCACTGGGAGCCACCATTGAGTTGGCACGGCCCCTAAGACCCAGCAACGCCACCCTCGCCCCCACGCCACCGTCCGAGCTCAGGACCCCGCCCCAGGTGGCCGGCAGGCCCGGGGAAGCGGCCTGGGCCCTCGATCCCGCTCCCGCCCCCGGCCATGGCGAAACGGCGGAGGGGCGGCTTTTTCCGTATGGAGCTGTGGAGAGCCACCCCGGCAGACAGGTGGCGGCGCCGGGGCTGGGCTGCAGTGGGGGCGGCCAGGTGCAGGTCGAGGGGCTCGCGGGCCGCACGGACGGCCCCCGGGTCCGCGGCCACGTCTGGTTCCCTTCAGGCCACCCCCGGAGCGTCTGGTGTGCCTCTGCCTTCCAGGGACGCCTTCTGGCCGCCTGGCCGCTCAGGCAGGCGGGGAGCGCCCCATCAGACGCTGGCTGTGGTGGGAGGGGCCTGAGGAGGTGGGGCTTGCAGCTGTGCCGGGCGGGGGCGGAGATAGCCGCGGGCGCGAACGCCGCGAGCGACAAAAGGAGAAGGCGGAGCGTGGGGGGGGCAAAAAGCCTAGAGCACCCGGTCTTCCCTAAGAGGTCTCCCATCCAAGTTCTAACCAGGCCCGACCCTGCTTAGCTTCCGCGATCGCGGCGAGATCGGGCCCTTCTAGGCTGCTTCGGCGGTGGATGCCGGCGGGGTGGCGGGCTGCCTCTTGAGGCGCAGCTCAGCAGGCGCTTGGGCCTTACCGTCAGCCCAGCGGCCCGCCCGTCCCGGCAGGGCCCCGCCGCCCGCCTAGGCAGGGGAACGGAGGTCTCGGGCACCTGGGGGTGGCGGAGGTGCTGGCGACCACCCCGCCCAGGGCGGGCGGGAGCCAGCCAACTTTTGGGAGCTAGGCGCCACGCCCCAGATCCCGCAGGCCGCTCACGGGGCAGTGGCCCAGGAGGCTTCCGGGCCCGGAGACCGCGGGCCCTTGGGCATCCCACCTGCCCGCCCAGGCCGCGCTAGGCGCAGCTCAGACGCAGACCGGACCGGCCCTCCTGCCCGACAGAAGCTGGCCCGAAGCCACTGGGAGCCACCATTGAGTTGGCACGGCCCCTAAGACCCAGCAACGCCACCCTCGCCCCCACGCCACCGTCCGAGCTCAGGACCCCGCCCCAGGTGGCCGGCAGGCCCGGGGAAGCGGCCTGGGCCCTCGATCCCGCTCCCGCCCCCGGCCATGGCGAAACGGCGGAGGGGCGGCTTTTTCCGTATGGAGCTGTGGAGAGCCACCCCGGCAGACAGGTGGCGGCGCCGGGGCTGGGCTGCAGTGGGGGCGGCCAGGTGCAGGTCGAGGGGCTCGCGGGCCGCACGGACGGCCCCCGGGTCCGCGGCCACGTCTGGTTCCCTTCAGGCCACCCCCGGAGCGTCTGGTGTGCCTCTGCCTTCCAGGGACGCCTTCTGGCCGCCTGGCCGCTCAGGCAGGCGGGGAGCGCCCCATCAGACGCTGGCTGTGGTGGGAGGGGCCTGAGGAGGTGGGGCTTGCAGCTGTGCCGGGCGGGGGCGGAGATAGCCGCGGGCGCGAACGCCGCGAGCGACAAAAGGAGAAGGCGGAGCGTGGGGGGGGCAAAAAGCCTAGAGCACCCGGTCTTCCCTAAGAGGTCTCCCATCCAAGTTCTAACCAGGCCCGACCCTGCTTAGCTTCCGCGATCGCGGCGAGATCGGGCCCTTCTAGGCTGCTTCGGCGGTGGATGCCGGCGGGGTGGCGGGCTGCCTCTTGAGGCGCAGCTCAGCAGGCGCTTGGGCCTTACCGTCAGCCCAGCGGCCCGCCCGTCCCGGCAGGGCCCCGCCGCCCGCCTAGGCAGGGGAACGGAGGTCTCGGGCACCTGGGGGTGGCGGAGGTGCTGGCGACCACCCCGCCCAGGGCGGGCGGGAGCCAGCCAACTTTTGGGAGCTAGGCGCCACGCCCCAGATCCCGCAGGCCGCTCACGGGGCAGTGGCCCAGGAGGCTTCCGGGCCCGGAGACCGCGGGCCCTTGGGCATCCCACCTGCCCGCCCAGGCCGCGCTAGGCGCAGCTCAGACGCAGACCGGACCGGCCCTCCTGCCCGACAGAAGCTGGCCCGAAGCCACTGGGAGCCACCATTGAGTTGGCACGGCCCCTAAGACCCAGCAACGCCACCCTCGCCCCCACGCCACCGTCCGAGCTCAGGACCCCGCCCCAGGTGGCCGGCAGGCCCGGGGAAGCGGCCTGGGCCCTCGATCCCGCTCCCGCCCCCGGCCATGGCGAAACGGCGGAGGGGCGGCTTTTTCCGTATGGAGCTGTGGAGAGCCACCCCGGCAGACAGGTGGCGGCGCCGGGGCTGGGCTGCAGTGGGGGCAGCCAGGTGCAGGTCGAGGGGCTCGCGGGCCGCACGGACGGCCCCCGGGTCCGCGGCCACGTCTGGTTCCCTTCAGGCCACCCCCGGAGCGTCTGGTGTGCCTCTGCCTTCCAGGGACGCCTTCTGGCCGCCTGGCCGCTCAGGCAGGCGGGGAGCGCCCCATCAGACGCTGGCTGTGGTGGGAGGGGCCTGAGGAGGTGGGGCTTGCAGCTGTGCCGGGCGGGGGCGGAGATAGCCGCGGGCGCGAACGCCGCGAGCGACAAAAGGAGAAGGCGGAGCGTGGGGGGGGCAAAAAGCCTAGAGCACCCGGTCTTCCCTAAGAGGTCTCCCATCCAAGTTCTAACCAGGCCCGACCCTGCTTAGCTTCCGCGATCGCGGCGAGATCGGGCCCTTCTAGGCTGCTTCGGCGGTGGATGCCGGCGGGGTGGCGGGCTGCCTCTTGAGGCGCAGCTCAGCAGGCGCTTGGGCCTTACCGTCAGCCCAGCGGCCCGCCCGTCCCGGCAGGGCCCCGCCGCCCGCCTAGGCAGGGGAACGGAGGTCTCGGGCACCTGGGGGTGGCGGAGGTGCTGGCGACCACCCCGCCCAGGGCGGGCGGGAGCCAGCCAACTTTTGGGAGCTAGGCGCCACGCCCCAGATCCCGCAGGCCGCTCACGGGGCAGTGGCCCAGGAGGCTTCCGGGCCCGGAGACCGCGGGCCCTTGGGCATCCCACCTGCCCGCCCAGGCCGCGCTAGGCGCAGCTCAGACGCAGACCGGACCGGCCCTCCTGCCCGACAGAAGCTGGCCCGAAGCCACTGGGAGCCACCATTGAGTTGGCACGGCCCCTAAGACCCAGCAACGCCACCCTCGCCCCCACGCCACCGTCCGAGCTCAGGACCCCGCCCCAGGTGGCCGGCAGGCCCGGGGAAGCGGCCTGGGCCCTCGATCCCGCTCCCGCCCCCGGCCATGGCGAAACGGCGGAGGGGCGGCTTTTTCCGTATGGAGCTGTGGAGAGCCACCCCGGCAGACAGGTGGCGGCGCCGGGGCTGGGCTGCAGTGGGGGCGGCCAGGTGCAGGTCGAGGGGCTCGCGGGCCGCACGGACGGCCCCCGGGTCCGCGGCCACGTCTGGTTCCCTTCAGGCCACCCCCGGAGCGTCTGGTGTGCCTCTGCCTTCCAGGGACGCCTTCTGGCCGCCTGGCCGCTCAGGCAGGCGGGGAGCGCCCCATCAGACGCTGGCTGTGGTGGGAGGGGCCTGAGGAGGTGGGGCTTGCAGCTGTGCCGGGCGGGGGCGGAGATAGCCGCGGGCGCGAACGCCGCGAGCGACAAAAGGAGAAGGCGGAGCGTGGGGGGGGCAAAAAGCCTAGAGCACCCGGTCTTCCCTAAGAGGTCTCCCATCCAAGTTCTAACCAGGCCCGACCCTGCTTAGCTTCCGCGATCGCGGCGAGATCGGGCCCTTCTAGGCTGCTTCGGCGATGGATGCCGGCGGGGTGGCGGGCTGCCTCTTGAGGCGCAGCTCAGCGGGCGCTTGGGCCTTACCGTCAGCCCAGCGGCCCGCCCGTCCCGGCAGGGCCCCGCCGCCCGCCTAGGCCGGGGAACGGAGGTAGCAGCAGCAGTAGAAGTAGCAGCAGTAGTGGTAATAGAAGTAGTATTTGCCATGCACTGGGCTAGTAGTAATAGTAGTGGTAGTAGCAGCAGGAGAAGTGGCTGCAGCAGCAGGAGTAGTAGCACCATATATTCCCTGCAGAGGGCCAGTAGTAGTAGTAGCAGTAGCAGCAATTGAAGTAGTAGTAGTAGATTTGCCATGCAGTGGACTGCTAGTAGTAGCAGCAGTAGTAGAGTTAGCATCAGCAATAGAAGTGGCATCAGCAGCAGTAATAGTACCAGCAGATTTGTCCTGCAGTGGGCCAGTAGTGATAATAGAAGTAGCAGCCATAGCAGTAGTAGTAGTAGATTTGCCATACACAGGGCTAGTAGTATTGATACTAGTAGTAGAAGTAGTAGCAGCATCAGGAGTAGTAGTAGTATTTTCAATGCACTGGACTACTAGTAGTAGCAGTAGTAGTAGCATTTGCACAAGCAGCAGCAGTAGTAGTAATAGTAGTAGTATTTGCCATGCATTGGGCTAGTAGTAGTAGTAATAGTGGTAGCAATAGCAGTAGAAGTGGCAGCAGCAGGAGTAATTGGAGCAGCATATTTGACTTGCAGTGGGCCAGGAATAGTAGTAGAAGTAGCAGGAACAGCAATAATAGTAGTATATTTGCCATGCACTGGGCTAGTAGTATTGATAGTTGTAGTAGCGGAAGTAGCAGCAGCAGCACTAGTAGTAATAGTAGTAGTATTTGCCATATACTAGATTACTAGCATTAGCAGTAGTAGTAACATTACTATTAGCAGCAGTAGCTGTTGTAGTAATAGTAGTAGAATTTGCCATGCACTGGACTACTAGTAGTAGCAGTAGTAGTAGCAATAGTAGAAGCAGCAGCAGTAGTAGTAGTGTTAATATTTGCCATGCACTGGGCTATTAGTAGTAGTAGTATCAGCAGCACCTGTACAAGTAGCAGCAGCAGCAGTAGTAGCAGCAGTAGTAGGAATGGCAGCAGTGGTGGTAATAGTATTTGCCATGCACTGGCCTAGTAGTAGTAGTAGTAGTAGTAGTGGTAGAAACAGCAGTAGAAGTGGCATCAGCAGCAGTAATAGTGGCAGCATATTTGACCTGCAGAGGGCCAGAAATAGAAGTAGAAGAATCAGCAAGAGCAATAGTAGTAGCCGGCCCACGCTGCGTTAGGCGAAGCCCAACCGCAGACCGGGCCGGCCCTCCTGCCCGACAGCAGGTGGCCCGAAGCCAGTGGGAGCCAGCATTGTGTTGGTAAAGCCCCTAAGGCCCAGCCACGCCACCCTTGCCCCCACGCCACCGTCCGAGCTCAGGACCCCGCCCCAGGTGGCCGGCAGGCCTGGGGAAGCGGCCTGGACCCTCGACCCTGCTCCCGGGCCCGGCCATGGTGAAACGGCGGAGGGGAGGCTTTTTCCGTATGGAGCTGTGGAGAGCCAGCCCGGCAGACAGGTGGCGGCGCCGGGGCTGGGCTCCAGTGGGGGCGGCCAGGTGCAGGTTGAGGGGCTCGCGGGCCACACGGACGGCCCCAAGGTCCGCGACCACGTCTGGTTTCCGTCAGGCGGAAGCGTCTGGTGTGTCTCCGCCTTCAGGGCCGACTTCTGGCCGCCTGGCCGCTCAGGCAGGCAGGGAGCGCCCCATCAGACTCTTGATGTGGTGGGAGGGGCCTGAGGAGGTGGGGCTTGCATCTGTACCCGGCGGGGGCGGCGGAGATAGCCGTGAACGCCGCGGGCGCCAAAAGGAGAAGGCGGAGCGGGAGGCAAAAAGCCTAGAGCACCCGGTCTTCCCTAGAGGTCTCAGTAACCAGGCCCGACCCTGCTTAGCTTCTGTGATCGCGGTGAGATCGGGCCCTTCTAGGCTGGTTTGGCAGTAGATGCCGGCGGCGTCGCGGGCTGCCTCTTGAGGCGCAGCTTAGCAGGCGCTTGGGCCTTACGGTCAGCCCAGCGGCCCGCCCGTCCCGGCAGGTCCCCGCCGCCTGCCTAGGCCGGGGAACGGAGGTCTCGGGCACCTGGGGGTGGCGGAGGTGTTGGCGACCACCCAACCCAGGGCGGGCGGGAGCCAGGAAACTTTTCGGCGCTTGGCGCCCCGCCCCAGATCCCGCAGGCCGCTCACGGGGAAGTTTCCCAGGAGGCTTCCGGGCCCGGGGACCGCGATCCCTTGGGCATCCCACCTGCCCGCACACGCTGCGCTAGGCGCAGCTCAGACGCAGACCGGACCGGCCCCCCTGCCCGACAGAAGCTCGCCCGAAGCCACTGGGAGCCACCATTGAGTTGGCACGGCCCCTAAGACCCAGCCACGCCACCTTCGCCCCCACGTCACCGTCCAAGCTCAGGACCCAGCCCCAGGTGGCCGGCAGGCCCGGGGAAGCGGACTGGGCCCTCGACCCCGCTCCCGCGCCCGGCCGTAATGAAACGGCCGAGGGGCGGCTTTTTCCGTATGGAGCTGTGGAGAGCCAGCCCGGCAGACAGGTGGCGGCGCCGGGGCTGGGCTCCAGTGCGGGCGGCCAGGTGCAGGTCGAGGGGTTCGTGGGCCGCACGGACGGCCCCCGGGTCCGCGGCCACGTCTGGTTTCCGTCAGGCGGAAGCGTCTGGTGTGTCTCCGCCTTCCAGGGCCGCCTTCTGGCCGCCTGGCAGCTCAGGCAGGCGGGGAGCGCCCCATCAGAAGCTTGCTGTGGTGGGAGGGGCCTGAGGAGGTGGGGCTTGCATCTGTACCCGGCGGGGGCGGCGCCAAAAGGAGAAGGCGGAGCGGGAGGCAAAAAGCCTAGAGCACCCGGTCTTCCCTAGAGGTCTCCCATCCAAGTTCTAACCAGGCCCGACCCTGCTTAGCTTCCGCGATCGCGGCGAGATCGGGCCTTTCTAGGCTGGTTTGGCAGTAGATGCCGGCGACGTCGCGGGCTGCCTCTTGAGGCGCAGCTTAGCGGGCGCTTGGGCCTTACCGCCAGCCCAGCGGCCCGCCCGTCCCGGCAGGGCCCCGCCGCCCGCCTAGGCCGGGGAACGGAGGTAGCAGCAGCAGTAGAAGTAGCAGCAGTAGTGGTAATAGAAGTAGTATTTGCCATGCACTGGGCTAGTAGTAATAGTAGTGGTAGTAGCAGCAGGAGAAGTGGCTGCAGCAGCAGGAGTAGTAGCACCATATATTCCCTCAGTGGGCCAGTAGTAGTAGTAGCAGTAGCAGCAATTGAAGTAGTAGCAGTAGATTTGCCATGCAGTGGACTGCTAGTAGTAGCAGCAGTAGTAGAGTTAGCATCAGCAATAGAAGTGGCATCAGCAGCAGTAATAGTACCAGCAGATTTGTCCTGCAGTGGGTCAGTAGTGATAATAGAAGTAGCAGCCATAGCAGTAGTAGTAGTAGATTTGCCATACACAGGGCTAGTAGTATTGATACTAGTAGTAGAAGTAGTAGCAGCATCAGGAGTAGTAGTAGTAGTATTTTCAATGCACTGGACTACTAGTAGTAGCAGTAGTAGTAGCATTTGCACAAGCAGCAGCAGTAGTAGTAATAGTAGTAGTATTTGCCATGCATTGGGCTAGTAGTAGTAGTAATAGTGGTAGCAATAGCAGTAGAAGTGGCAGCAGCAGGAGTAATTGGAGCAGCATATTTGACTTGCAGAGGGCCAGGTATAGTAGTAGAAGTAGCAGGAACAGCAATAATAGTAGTATATTTGCCATGCACTGGGCTAGTAGTATTGATAGTTGTAGTAGCGGAAGTAGCAGCAGCAGCACTAGCAGTAATAGTAGTAGTATTTGCCATATACTAGATTACTAGCATTAGCAGTAGTAGTAACATTACTATTAGCAGCAGTAGCTGTTGTAGTAATAGTAGTAGAATTTGCCATGCACTGGACTACTAGTAGTAGCAGTAGTAGTAGCAATAGTAGAAGCAGCAGCAGTAGTAGTAGTGTTAATATTTGCCATGCACTGGGCTATTAGTAGTAGTAGTATCAGCAGCACCTGTACAAGTAGCAGCAGCAGTAGTAGTAGCAGCAGTAGTAGGAATGGCAGCAGTGGTGGTAATAGTAGTAGTATTTGCCATGCACTGGCCTAGTAGTAGTAGTAGTAGTAGTAGTGGTAGAAACAGCAGTAGAAGTGGCATCAGCAGCAGTAATAGTGGCAGCATATTTGACCTGCAGAGGGCCAGAAATAGAAGTAGAAGAATCAGCAAGAGCAATAGTAGTAGCCGGCCCACGCTGCGTTAGGCGAAGCCCAACCGCAGACCGGGCCGGCCCTCCTGCCCGACAGCAGGTGGCCCGAAGCCAGTGGGAGCCAGCATTGTGTTGGTAAAGCCCCTTAGGCCCAGCCACGCCACCCTTGCCCCCACGCCACCGTCCGAGCTCAGGACCCCGCCCCAGGTGGCCGGCAGGCCCGGGGAAGCGGCCTGGGCCCTCGACCCCGCTCCCGCGCCCGGCCATGGTGAAACGGCGGAGGGGCGGCTTTTTCCGTATGGAGCTGTGGAGAGCCAGCCCGGCAGACAGGTGGCGGCGCCGGGGCTGGGCTCCAGTGGGGGCGGCCAGGTGCAGGTCGAGGGGTTCGTGGGCCGCACGGACGGCCCCCGGGTCCGCGGCCACGTCTGGTTTCCGTCAGGCGGAAGCGTCTGGTGTGTCTCCGCCTTCCAGGGCCGCCTTCTGGCCGCCTGGCAGCTCAGGCAGGCAGGGAGCGCCCCATCAGAAGCTTGCTGTGGTGGGAGGGGCCTGAGGAGGTGGGGCTTGCATCTGTAGCCGGCGGGGCGGAGATAGCCGCGAACGCTGCGGGCGCCAAAAGGAGAAGGCGGAGTGGGAGGCAAAAAGCCTAGAGCACCCGGTCTTCCCTAGAGGTCTCCCATCCAAGTTCTAACCAGGCCCGACCCTGCTTAGCTTCCGCGATCGCGGCGAGATCGGGCCCTTCTAGGCTGGTTTGGCAGTAGATGCCGGCGGCGTCGCGGGCTGCCTCTTGAGGCGCAGCTTAGCGGGCGCTTGGGCCTTACCGCCAGCCCAGCGGCCCGCCCGTCCCGGCAGGGCCCCGCCGCCCGCCTAGGCCGGGGAACGGAGGTAGCAGCAGCAGTAGAAGTAGCAGCAGTAGTGGTAATAGTAGTATTTGCCATGCACTGGGCTAGTAGTAATAGTAGTGGTAGTAGCAGCAGGAGAAGTGGCTGCAGCAGCAGGAGTAGTAGCACCATATATTCCCTGCAGAGGGCCAGTAGTAGTAGTAGCAGTAGCAGCAATTGAAGTAGTAGTAGTAGATTTGCCATGCAGTGGACTGCTAGTAGTAGCAGCAGTAGTAGAGTTAGCATCAGCAATAGAAGTGGCATCAGCAGCAGTAATAGTACCAGCAGATTTGTCCTGCAGTGGGCCAGTAGTGATAATAGAAGTAGCAGCCATAGCAGTAGTAGTAGTAGATTTGCCATACACAGGGCTAGTAGTATTGATACTAGTAGTAGAAGTAGTAGCAGCATCAGGAGTAGTAGTAGTATTTTCAATGCACTGGACTACTAGTAGTAGCAGTAGTAGTAGCATTTGCACAAGCAGCAGCAGTAGTAGTAATAGTAGTAGTATTTGCCATGCATTGGGCTAGTAGTAGTAGTAATAGTGGTAGCAATAGCAGTAGAAGTGGCAGCAGCAGGAGTAATTGGAGCAGCATATTTGACTTGCAGTGGGCCAGGAATAGTAGTAGAAGTAGCAGGAACAGCAATAATAGTAGTATATTTGCCATGCACTGGGCTAGTAGTATTGATAGTTGTAGTAGCGGAAGTAGCAGCAGCAGCACTAGTAGTAATAGTAGTAGTATTTGCCATATACTAGATTACTAGCATTAGCAGTAGTAGTAACATTACTATTAGCAGCAGTAGCTGTTGTAGTAATAGTAGTAGAATTTGCCATGCACTGGACTACTAGTAGTAGCAGTAGTAGTAGCAATAGTAGAAGCAGCAGCAGTAGTAGTAGTGTTAATATTTGCCATGCACTGGGCTATTAGTAGTAGTAGTATCAGCAGCACCTGTACAAGTAGCAGCAGCAGCAGTAGTAGCAGCAGTAGTAGGAATGGCAGCAGTGGTGGTAATAGTATTTGCCATGCACTGGCCTAGTAGTAGTAGTAGTAGTAGTAGTGGTAGAAACAGCAGTAGAAGTGGCATCAGCAGCAGTAATAGTGGCAGCATATTTGACCTGCAGAGGGCCAGAAATAGAAGTAGAAGAATCAGCAAGAGCAATAGTAGTAGCCGGCCCACGCTGCGTTAGGCGAAGCCCAACCACAGACCGGGCCGGCCCTCCTGCCCGACAGCAGGTGGCCCGAAGCCAGTGGGAGCCAGCATTGTGTTGGTAAAGCCCCTTAGGCCCAGCCACGCCACCCTTGCCCCCACGCCACCGTCCGAGCTCAGGACCCCGCCCCAGGTGGCCGGCAGGCCCGGGGAAGCGGCCTGGGCCCTCGACCCCGCTCCCGCGCCCGGCCATGGTGAAACGGCGGAGGGGCGGCTTTTTCCGTATGGAGCTGTGGAGAGCCAGCCCGGCAGACAGGTGGCGGCGCCGGGGCTGGGCTCCAGTGGGGGCGGCCAGGTGCAGGTCGAGGGGCTCGTGGGCCGCACGGACGGCCCCCGGGTCCGCGGCCACGTCTGGTTTCCGTCAGGCGGAAGCGTCTGGTGTGTCTCCGCCTTCCAGGGCCGCCTTCTGGCCGCCTGGCAGCTCAGGCAGGCAGGGAGCGCCCCATCAGAAGCTTGCTGTGGTGGGAGGGGCCTGAGGAGGTGGGGCTTGCATCTGTAGCCGGCGGGGCGGAGATAGCCGCGAACGCTGCGGGCGCCAAAAGGAGAAGGCGGAGTGGAGGCAAAAAGCCTAGAGCACCCGGTCTTCCCTAGAGGTCTCCCATCCAAGTTCTAACCAGGCCCGACCCTGCTTAGCTTCCGCGATCGCGGCGAGATCAGGCCCTTCTAGGCTGGTTTGGCAGTAGATGCCGGCGACGTCGCGGGCTGCCTCTTGAGGCGCAGCTTAGCGGGCGCTTGGGCCTTACCGCCAGCCCAGCGGCCCGCCCGTCCCGGCAGGGCCCCGCCGCCCGCCTAGGCCGGGGAACGGAGGTAGCAGCAGCAGTAGAAGTAGCAGCAGTAGTGGTAATAGAAGTAGTATTTGCCATGCACTGGGCTAGTAGTAATAGTAGTGGTAGTAGCAGCAGGAGAAGTGGCTGCAGCAGCAGGAGTAGTAGCACCATATATTCCCTGCAGAGGGCCAGTAGTAGTAGTAGCAGTAGCAGCAATTGAAGTAGTAGTAGTAGATTTGCCATGCAGTGGACTGCTAGTAGTAGCAGCAGTAGTAGAGTTAGCATCAGCAATAGAAGTGGCATCAGCAGCAGTAATAGTACCAGCAGATTTGTCCTGCAGTGGGCCAGTAGTGATAATAGAAGTAGCAGCCATAGCAGTAGTAGTAGTAGATTTGCCATACACAGGGCTAGTAGTATTGATACTAGTAGTAGAAGTAGTAGCAGCATCAGGAGTAGTAGTAGTATTTTCAATGCACTGGACTACTAGTAGTAGCAGTAGTAGTAGCATTTGCACAAGCAGCAGCAGTAGTAGTAATAGTAGTAGTATTTGCCATGCATTGGGCTAGTAGTAGTAGTAATAGTGGTAGCAATAGCAGTAGAAGTGGCAGCAGCAGGAGTAATTGGAGCAGCATATTTGACTTGCAGTGGGCCAGGAATAGTAGTAGAAGTAGCAGGAACAGCAATAATAGTAGTATATTTGCCATGCACTGGGCTAGTAGTATTGATAGTTGTAGTAGCGGAAGTAGCAGCAGCAGCACTAGTAGTAATAGTAGTAGTATTTGCCATATACTAGATTACTAGCATTAGCAGTAGTAGTAACATTACTATTAGCAGCAGTAGCTGTTGTAGTAATAGTAGTAGAATTTGCCATGCACTGGACTACTAGTAGTAGCAGTAGTAGTAGCAATAGTAGAAGCAGCAGCAGTAGTAGTAGTGTTAATATTTGCCATGCACTGGGCTATTAGTAGTAGTAGTATCAGCAGCACCTGTACAAGTAGCAGCAGCAGCAGTAGTAGCAGCAGTAGTAGGAATGGCAGCAGTGGTGGTAATAGTATTTGCCATGCACTGGCCTAGTAGTAGTAGTAGTAGTAGTAGTGGTAGAAACAGCAGTAGAAGTGGCATCAGCAGCAGTAATAGTGGCAGCATATTTGACCTGCAGAGGGCCAGAAATAGAAGTAGAAGAATCAGCAAGAGCAATAGTAGTAGCCGGCCCACGCTGCGTTAGGCGAAGCCCAACCGCAGACCGGGCCGGCCCTCCTGCCCGACAGCAGGTGGCCCGAAGCCAGTGGGAGCCAGCATTGTGTTGGTAAAGCCCCTAAGGCCCAGCCACGCCACCCTTGCCCCCACGCCACCGTCCGAGCTCAGGACCCCGCCCCAGGTGGCCGGCAGGCCTGGGGAAGCGGCCTGGACCCTCGACCCTGCTCCCGGGCCCGGCCATGGTGAAACGGCGGAGGGGAGGCTTTTTCCGTATGGAGCTGTGGAGAGCCAGCCCGGCAGACAGGTGGCGGCGCCGGGGCTGGGCTCCAGTGGGGGCGGCCAGGTGCAGGTTGAGGGGCTCGCGGGCCACACGGACGGCCCCAAGGTCCGCGACCACGTCTGGTTTCCGTCAGGCGGAAGCGTCTGGTGTGTCTCCGCCTTCAGGGCCGACTTCTGGCCGCCTGGCCGCTCAGGCAGGCAGGGAGCGCCCCATCAGACTCTTGATGTGGTGGGAGGGGCCTGAGGAGGTGGGGCTTGCATCTGTACCCGGCGGGGGCGGCGGAGATAGCCGTGAACGCCGCGGGCGCCAAAAGGAGAAGGCGGAGCGGGAGGCAAAAAGCCTAGAGCACCCGGTCTTCCCTAGAGGTCTCAGTAACCAGGCCCGACCCTGCTTAGCTTCTGTGATCGCGGTGAGATCGGGCCCTTCTAGGCTGGTTTGGCAGTAGATGCCGGCGGCGTCGCGGGCTGCCTCTTGAGGCGCAGCTTAGCGGGCGCTTGGGCCTTACCGCCAGCCCAGCGGCCCGCCCGTCCCGGCAGGGCCCCGCCGCCCGCCTAGGCCGGGGAACGGAGGTAGCAGCAGCAGTAGAAGTAGCAGCAGTAGTGGTAATAGAAGTAGCATTTGCCATGCACTGGGCTAGTAGTAATAGTAGTGGTAGTAGCAGCAGGAGAAGTGGCTGCAGCAGCAGGAGTAGTAGCACCATATATTCCCTGCAGAGGGCCAGTAGTAGTAGTAGCAGTAGCAGCAATTGAAGTAGTAGTAGTAGATTTGCCATGCAGTGGACTGCTAGTAGTAGCAGTAGTAGTAGAGTTAGCATCAGCAATAGAAGTGGCATCAGCAGCAGTAATAGTACCAGCAGATTTGTCCTGCAGTGGGCCAGTAGTGATAATAGAAGTAGCAGCCATAGCAGTAGTAGTAGTAGATTTGCCATACACAGGGCTACTGGTATTGATACTAGTAGTAGAAGTAGTAGCAGCATCAGGAGTAGTAGTAGTAGTATTTTCAATGCACTGGACTACTAGTAGTAGCAGTAGTAGTAGCATTTGCACAAGCAGCAGCAGTAGTAGTAATAGTAGTAGTATTTGCCATGCATTGGGCTAGTAGTAGTAGTAATAGTGGTAGCAATAGCAGTAGAAGTGGCAGCAGCAGGAGTAATTGGAGCAGCATATTTGACTTGCAGTGGGCCAGGAATAGTAGTAGAAGTAGCAGGAACGCAATAATAGTAGTATATTTGCCATGCACTGGGCTAGTAGTATTGATAGTTGTAGTAGCGGAAGTAGCAGCAGCAGCACTAGTAGTAATAGTAGTAGTATTTGCCATATACTAGATTACTAGCATTAGCAGTAGTAGTAACATTACTATTAGCAGCAGTAGCTGTTGTAGTAATAGTAGTAGAATTTGCCATGCACTGGACTACTAGTAGTAGCAGTAGTAGTAGCAATAGTAGAAGCAGCAGCAGTAGTAGTAGTGTTAATATTTGCCATGCACTGGGCTATTAGTAGTAGTAGTATCAGCAGCACCTGTACAAGTAGCAGCAGCAGTAGTAGTAGCAGCAGTAGTAGGAATGGCAGCAGTGGTGGTAATAGTAGTAGTATTTGCCATGCACTGGCCTAGTAGTAGTAGTAGTAGTAGTAGTGGTAGAAACAGCAGTAGAAGTGGCATCAGCAGCAGTAATAGTGGCAGCATATTTGACCTGCAGAGGGCCAGAAATAGAAGTAGAAGAATCAGCAAGAGCAATAGTAGTAGCCGGCCCACGCTGCGTTAGGCGAAGCCCAACCGCAGACCGGGCCGGCCCTCCTGCCCGACAGCAGGTGGCCCGAAGCCAGTGGGAGCCAGCATTGTGTTGGTAAAGCCCCTTAGGCCCAGCCACGCCACCCTTGCCCCCACGCCACCGTCCGAGCTCAGGACCCCGCCCCAGGTGGCCGGCAGGCCCGGGGAAGCGGCCTGGGCCCTCGACCCCGCTCCCGCGCCCGGCCATGGTGAAACGGCGGAGGGGCGGCTTTTTCCGTATGGAGCTGTGGAGAGCCAGCCCGGCAGACAGGTGGCGGCGCCGGGGCTGGGCTCCAGTGGGGGCGGCCAGGTGCAGGTCGAGGGGTTCGTGGGCCGCACGGACGGACCCAAGGTCCGCGGCCACGTCTGGTTTCCGTCAGGCGGAAGCGTCTGGTGTGTCTCCGCCTTCCAGGGCCGCCTTCTGGCCGCCTGGCAGCTCAGGCAGGCAGGGAGCGCCCCATCAGAAGCTTGCTGTGGTGGGAGGGGCCTGAGGAGGTGGGGCTTGCATCTGTACCCGGCGGGGGCGGAGATAGCCGCGAACGCTGCGGGCGCCAAAAGGAGAAGGCGGAGCGGGAGGCAAAAAGCCTAGAGCACCCGGTCTTCCCTAGAGGTCTCCCATCCAAGTTCTAACCAGGCCCGACCCTGCTTAGCTTCCGCGATCGCGGCGAGATCGGGCCCTTCTAGGCTGGTTTGGCAGTAGATGCCGGCGGCGTCGCGGGCTGCCTCTTGAGGCGCAGCTTAGCGGGCGCTTGGGCCTTACCGCCAGCCCAGCGGCCCGCCCGTCCCGGCAGGGCCCCGCCGCCCGCCTAGGCCGGGGAACGGAGGTAGCAGCAGCAGTAGAAGTAGCAGCAGTAGTGGTAATAGAAGTAGTATTTGCCATGCACTGGGCTGGTAGTAATAGTAGTGGTAGTAGCAGCAGGAGAAGTGGCTGCAGCAGCAGGAGTAGTAGCACCATATATTCCCTGCAGAGGGCCAGTAGTAGTAGTAGCAGTAGCAGCAATTGAAGTAGTAGTAGTAGATTTGCCATGCAGTGGACTGCTAGTAGTAGCAGTAGTAGTAGAGTTAGCATCAGCAATAGAAGTGGCATCAGCAGCAGTAATAGTACCAGCAGATTTGTCCTGCAGTGGGCCAGTAGTGATAATAGAAGTAGCAGCCATAGCAGTAGTAGTAGTAGATTTGCCATACACAGGGCTAGTAGTATTGATACTAGTAGTAGAAGTAGTAGCAGCATCAGGAGTAGTAGTAGTAGTATTTTCAATGCACTGGACTACTAGTAGTAGCAGTAGTAGTAGCATTTGTACAAGCAGCAGCAGTAGTAGTAATAGTAGTAGTATTTGCCATGCATTGGGCTAGTAGTAGTAGTAATAGTGGTAGCAATAGCAGTAGAAGTGGCAGCAGCAGGAGTAATTGGAGCAGCATATTTGACTTGCAGTGGGCCAGGAATAGTAGTAGAAGTAGCAGGAACAGCAATAATAGTAGTATATTTGCCATGCACTGGGCTAGTAGTATTGATAGTTGTAGTAGCGGAAGTAGCAGCAGCAGCACTAGTAGTAATAGTAGTAGTATTTGCCATATACTAGATTACTAGCATTAGCAGTAGTAGTAACATTACTATTAGCAGCAGTAGCTGTTGTAGTAATAGTAGTAGAATTTGCCATGCACTGGATTACTAGTAGTAGCAGTAGTAGTAGCAATAGTAGAAGCAGCAGCAGTAGTAGTAGTGTTAATATTTGCCATGCACTGGGCTATTAGTAGTAGTAGTATCAGCAGCACCTGTACAAGTAGCAGCAGCAGCAGTAGTAGCAGCAGTAGTAGTAATGGCAGCAGTGGTGGTAATGGTATTTGCCATGCACTGGCCTAGTAGTAGTAGTAGTAGTAGTAGTGGTCAGAACAGCAGTAGAAGTGGCATCAGCAGCAGTAATAGTGGCAGCATATTTGACCTGCAGAGGGCCAGAAATAGAAGTAGAAGAATCAGCAAGAGCAATAGTAGTAGCCGGCCCACGCTGCGTTAGGCGAAGCCCAACCGCAGACCGGGCCGGCCCTCCTGCCCGACAGCAGGTGGCCTGAAGCCAGTGGGAGCCAGCATTGTGTTGGTAAAGCCCCTAAGGCCCAGCAACGCCACCCTTGCCCCCACGCCACCGTCCGAGCTCAGGACCCCGCCCCAGGTGGCCGGCAGGCCCGGGGAAGCGGCCTGGGCCCTCGACCCTGCTCCCGGGCCCGGCCATGGTGAAACGGCGGAGGGGAGGCTTTTTCCGTATGGAGCTGTGGAGAGCCAGCCCGGCAGACAGGTGGCGGCGCCGGGGCTGGGCTCCAGTGGGGGCGGCCAGGTGCAGGTCGAGGGGCTCGCGGGCCGCACGGACGGCCCCAAGGTCCGCGGCCACGTCTGGTTTCCGTCAGGCGGAAGCGTCTGGTGTGTCTCCGCCTTCAGGGCCGCCTTCTGGCCGCCTGGCCGCTCAGGCAGGCAGGGAGCGCCCCATCAGACGCTTGATGTGGTGGGAGCGGCCTGAGGAGGTGGGGCTTGCATCTGTACCCGGCGGGGGCGGCGGAGATAGCCGAACGCCGCGGGCGCCAAAAGGATAAGGCGGAGCGGGAGGCAAAAAGCGTAGAGCACCCGGTCTTCCCTAGAGGTCTCGGTAACCAGGCCCGACCCTGCTTAGCTTCCGCGATCGCGGTGAGATCGGGCCCTTCTAGGCTGGTTTGGCAGTAGATGCCGGCGGCGTCGCGGGCTGCCTCTTGAGGCGCAGCTTAGCAGGCGCTTGGGCCTTACCGTCAGCCCAGCGGCCCGCCCGTCCCGGCAGGGCCCCGCCGCCTGCCTAGGCCGGGGAACGGAGGTCTCGGGCACCTGGGGGTGGCGGAGGTGTTGGTGACCACCCAACCCAGGGGGGGCGGGAGCCAGGAATCTTTTCGGCGCTTGGCGCCCCGACCCAGATCCCGCAGGCCGCTCACGGGGAAGCGGCCCAGGAGGCTTCCGGGCCCGGGGACCGCGGTCCCTTGGGCATCCCACCTGCCCGCCCACGCTGCGCTAGGCGCAGCTCAGACGCAGACCAGACCGGCCCCCCTGCCCGACAGAAGCTGGCCCGAAGCCACTGGGAGCCACCATTGAGTTGGCACGGCCCCTAAGACCCAGCCACGCCACCTTCGCCCCCACGTCACCGTCCGAGCTCAGGACCCAGCCCCAGGTGGCCGGCAGGCCCGGGGAAGCGGCCTGGGCCCTCGACCCCGCTCCCGCGCCCGGCCATAATGAAACGGCGGAGGGGCGGCTTTTTCCGTATGGAGCTGTGGAGAGCCAGCCCGGCAGACAGGTGGCGGCGCCGGGGCTGGGCTCCAGTGGGGGCGGCCAGGTGCAGGTCGAGGGGTTCGTGGGCCGCACGGACGGCCCCCGGGTCCGCGGCCACGTCTGGTTTCCGTCAGGCGGAAGCGTCTGGTGTGTCTCCGCCTTCCAGGGCCGCCTTCTGGCCGCCTGGCAGCTCAGGCAGGCAGGGAGCGCCCCATCAGAAGCTTGCTGTGGTGGGAGGGGCCTGAGGAGGTGGGGCTTGCATCTGTACCCGGCGGGGGCGGAGATAGCCGCGAACGCTGCGGGCGCCAAAAGGAGAAGGCGGAGCGGGAGGCAAAAAGCCTAGAGCATCCGGTCTTCCCTAGAGGTCTCCCATCCAAGTTCTAACCAGGCCCGACCCTGCTTAGCTTCCGCGATCGCGGCGAGATCGGGCCCTTCTAGGCTGGTTTGGCAGTAGATGCTGGCGGCGTCGCGGGCTGCCTCTTGAGGCGCAGCTTAGCGGGCGCTTGGGCCTTACCGCCAGCCCAGCGGCCCGCCCGTCCCGGCAGGGCCCCGCCGCCCGCCTAGGCCGGGGAACGGAGGTAGCAGCAGCAGTAGAAGTAGCAGCAGTAGTGGTAATAGAAGTAGTATTTGCCATGCACTGGGCTAGTAGTAATAGTAGTGGTAGTAGCAGCAGGAGAAGTGGCTGCAGCAGCAGGAGTAGTAGCACCATATATTCCCTGCAGAGGGCCAGTAGTAGTAGTAGCAGTAGCAGCAATTGAAGTAGTAGTAGTAGATTTGCCATGCAGTGGACTGCTAGTAGTAGCAGTAGTAGTAGAGTTAGCATCAGCAATAGAAGTGGCATCAGCAGCAGTAATAGTACCAGCAGATTTGTCCTGCAGTGGGCCAGTAGTGATAATAGAAGTAGCAGCCATAGCAGTAGTAGTAGTAGATTTGCCATACACAGGGCTAATAGTATTGATACTAGTAGTAGAAGTAGTAGCAGCATCAGGAGTAGTAGTAGTAGTATTTTCAATGCACTGGACTACTAGTAGTAGCAGTAGTAGTAGCATTTGTACAAGCAGAAGCAGTAGTAGTAATAGTAGTAGTATTTGCCATGCATTGGGCTAGTAGTAGTAGTAATAGTGGTAGCAATAGCAGTAGAAGTGGCAGCAGCAGGAGTAATTGGAGCAGCATATTTGACTTGCAGTGGGCCAGGAATAGTAGTAGAAGTAGCAGGAACAGCAATAATAGTAGTATATTTGCCATGCACTGGGCTAGTAGTATTGATAGTTGTAGTAGCGGAAGTAGCAGCAGCAGCACTAGTAGTAATAGTAGTAGTATTTGCCATATACTAGATTACTAGCATTAGCAGTAGTAGTAACATTACTATTAGCAGCAGTAGCTGTTGTAGTAATAGTAGTAGAATTTGCCATGCACTGGACTACTAGTAGTAGCAGTAGTAGTAGCAATAGTAGAAGCAGCAGCAGTAGTAGTAGTGTTAATATTTGCCATGCACTGGGCTATTAGTAGTAGTAGTATCAGCAGCACCTGTACAAGTAGCAGCAGCAGTAGTAGTAGCAGCAGTAGTAGGAATGGCAGCAGTGGTGGTAATAGTAGTAGTATTTGCCATGCACTGCCTAGTAGTAGTAGTAGTAGTAGTAGTGGTAGAAACAGCAGTAGAAGTGGCATCAGCAGCAGTAATAGTGGCAGCATATTTGACCTGCAGAGGGCCAGAAATAGAAGTAGAAGAATCAGCAAGAGCAATAGTAGTAGCCGGCCCACGCTGCGTTAGGCGAAGCCCAACCGCAGACCGGGACGGCCCTCCTGCCCGACAGCAGGTGGCCCGAAGCCAGTGGGAGCCAGCATTGTGTTGGTAAATCCCCTAAGGCCCAGCCACGCCACCCTTGCCCCCACGCCACCGTCCGAGCTCAGGACCCCGCCCCAGGTGGCCGGCAGGCCCGGGGAAGCGGCCTGGACCCTCGACCATGCTCCCGGGCCCGGCCATGGTGAAACGGCGGAGGGGAGGCTTTTTCCGTATGGAGCTGTGGAGAGCCACCCCGGCAGACAGG
Source organism: Stenella coeruleoalba (assembly GCF_951394435.1). Taxonomy (NCBI): domain Eukaryota; kingdom Metazoa; phylum Chordata; class Mammalia; order Artiodactyla; family Delphinidae; genus Stenella; species Stenella coeruleoalba. The sequence continues at coordinate 621,208 of NW_027646275.1, forward strand.
TGGCGGCGCCGGGGCTGAGCTCCAGTGGGGGCGGCCAGGTGCAGGTTGAGGGGCTCGCGGGCCACACGGACGGCCCCAAGGTCCGCGGCCACGTCTGGTTTCCGTCAGGCGGAAGCGTCTGGTGTGTCTCCGCCTTCAGGGCCGACTTCTGGCCGCCTGGCCGCTCAGGCAGGCAGGGAGCGCCCCATCAGACGCTGGCTGTGGTGGGAGGGGCCTGAGGAGGTGGGGCTTGCAGCTGTGCCGGGCGGGGGCGGAGATAGCCGCGGGCGTGAACGCCGCGAGCGACAAAAGGAGAAGGCGGAGCGGGGGGCAAAAAGCCTAGAGCACCCGGTCTTCCCTAAGAGGTCTCCCATCCAAGTTCTAACCAGGCCCGACCCTGCTTAGCTTCCGCGATCGCGGCGAGATCGAGCCCTTCTAGGCTGTTTCGGTGGTGGATGCGGGCGGGGTGGTGGGCTGCCTCTTGAGGCGCAGCTCAGCAGGCGCTTGGGCCTTACCGTCAGCCCAGCGGCCCGCCCGTCCCGGCAGGGCCCCGCCGCCCGCCTAGGCAGGGGAACGGAGGTCTCGGGCACCTGGGGGTGGCGGAGGTGCTGGCGACCACCCCGCCCAGGGCGGGCGGGAGCCAGCCAACTTTTGGGAGCTAGGCGCCACGCCCCAGATCCCGCAGGCCGCTCACGGGGCAGTGGCCCAGGAGGCTTCCGGGCCCGGAGACCGCGGGCCCTTGGGCATCCCACCTGCCCGCCCAGGCCGCGCTAGGCGCAGCTCAGACGCAGACCGGACCGGCCCTCCTGCCCGACAGAAGCTGGCCCGAAGCCACTGGGAGCCACCATTGAGTTGGCATGGCCCCTAAGACCCAGCAACGCCACCCTCGCCCCCACGCCACCGTCCGAGCTCAGGACCCCGCCCCAGGTGGCCGGCAGGCCCGGGGAAGCGGCCTGGGCCCTCGATCCCGCTCCCGCCCCCGGCCATGGCGAAACGGCGGAGGGGCGGCTTTTTCCGTATGGAGCTGTGGAGAGCCACCCCGGCAGACAGGTGGCGGCGCCGGGGCTGGGCTGCAGTGGGGGCGGCCAGGTGCAGGTCGAGGGGCTCGCGGGCCGCACGGACGGACCCCGGGTCCGCGGCCACGTCTGGTTTCCTTCAGGCCACCCCCGGAGCGTCTGGTGTGCCTCTGCCTTCCAGGGACGCCTTCTGGCCGCCTGGCCGCTCAGGCAGGCGGGGAGCGCCCCATCAGACGCTGGCTGTGGTGGGAGGGGCCTGAGGAGGTGGGGCTTGCAGCTGTGCCGGGCGGGGGCGGAGATAGCCGTGGGCGCGAACACCGCGAGCAACAAAAGGAGAAGGCGGAGCGGGAGGCAAAAAGTCTAGAGCACCCCGTCTTCCCTATTGGTCTCCCATCCAAGTTCTAACCAGGGCCGATCCTGCTTAGCTTCCGCGATCGCGGCGAGATCAGGCCCTTCTAGGCTGCTTCGGCAGTAGATGCCAACGGGGTCGCGGGCTGCCTCTTGAGGCGCAGCTTAGCAGGTGTTAGGGCCTTACCGTCAGCCCAGCGGCACGCCCGTCCCGGCAGGGTCCCGCCGCCCGCCTAGGCAGGGGAACGGAGGTCTCGGGCACCTGGGGGTGGCGGAGGTGCTGGCGACCACCCAGCCCAGGGCGGGCGGGAGCCAGCAAACTTTCGGGCGCTTGTCGCCCCGCCCCAGATCCCGCAGGCCGCTCACGGGGAAGTGGCCCGGGAGGCTTCCGGGCCCGGGGACCGCGGGCCCTTGGGCATCCCACCTGCCCGCCCAGGCCGCGCTAGGCGCAGCTCAGACGCAGACCGGACCGGCCCTCCTGCCCGACAGAAGCTGGCCCGAAGCCACTGGGAGCCACCATTGAGTTGGCACGGCCCCTAAGACCCAGCAACGCCACCCTCGCCCCCACGCCACCGTCCGAGCTCAGGACCCCGCCCCAGGTGGCCGGCAGGCCCGGGGAAGCGGCCTGGGCCCTCGATCCGCTCCCGCCCCCGGCCATGGCGAAACGGCGGAGGGGCGGCTTTTTCCGTATGGAGCTGTGGAGAGCCACCCCGGCAGACAGGTGGCGGCGCCGGGGCTGGGCTGCAGTGGGGGCGGCCAGGTGCAGGTCGAGGGGCTCGCGGGCCACACGGACGGCCCCGGGTCCGCGGCCACGTCTGGTTCCCTTCGGGCCACCCCCGGAGCGTCTGGTGTGCCTCTGCCTTCCAGGGACGCCTTCTGGCCGCCTGGCCGCTCAGGCAGGCGGGGAGCGCCCCATCAGACGCTGGCTGTGGTGGGAGGGGCCTGAGGAGGTGGGGCTTGCAGCTGTGCCGGGCGGGGGCGGAGATAGCCGCGAACGCCGCGAGCGACAAAAGGAGAAGGCGGAGCTGGGGGAGGGCAAAAAGCCTAGAGCACCCGGTCTTCCCTAAGAGGTCTCCCATCCAAGTTCTAACCAGGCCCGACCCTGCTTAGCTTCCGCGATCGCGGCGAGATCGGGCCCTTCTAGGCTGCTTCGGCGGTGGATGCTGGCGGGGTGGCGGGCTGCCTCTTGAGGCGCAGCTCAGCAGGCGCTTGGGCCTTACCGTCAGCCCAGCGGCCCGCCCGTCCCGGCAGGGCCCCGCCGCCCGCCTAGGCAGGGTAACGGAGGTCTCGGGCACCTGGGGGTGGCGGAGGTGCTGGCGACCACCCCGCCCAGGGTGGGCGGGAGCCAGCCAACTTTTGGGAGCTAGGCGCCACGCCCCAGATCCCGCAGGCCGCTCACGGGGCAGTGGCCCAGGAGGCTTCCGGGCCCGGAGACCGCGGGCCCTTGGGCATCCCACCTGCCCGCCCAGGCCGCGCTAGGCGCAGCTCAGACGCAGACCGGACCGGCCCTCCTGCCCGACAGAAGCTGGCCCGAAGCCACTGGGAGCCACCATTGAGTTGGCACGGCCCCTAAGACCCAGCAACGCCACCCTCGCCCCCACGCCACCGTCCGAGCTCAGGACCCCGCCCCAGGTGGCCGGCAGGCCCGGGGAAGCGGCCTGGGCCCTCGATCCCGCTCCCGCCCCCGGCCATGGCGAAACGGCGGAGGGGCGGCTTTTTCCGTATGGAGCTGTGGAGAGCCACCCCGGCAGACAGGTGGCGGCGCCGGGGCTGGGCTGCAGTGGGGGCGGCCAGGTGCAGGTCGAGGGGCTCGCGGGCCACACGGACGGCCCCGGGTCCGCGGCCACGTCTGGTTCCCTTCAGGCCACCCCCGGAGCGTCTGGTGTGCCTCTGCCTTCCAGGGACGCCTTCTGGCCGCCTGGCCGCTCAGGCAGGCGGGGAGCGCCCCATCAGACGCTGGCTGTGGTGGGAGGGGCCTGAGGAGGTGGGGCTTGCAGCTGTGCCGGGCGGGGGCGGAGATAGCCGCGAACGCCGCGAGCGACAAAAGGAGAAGGCGGAGCGTGGGGGGGGCAAAAAGCCTAGAGCACCCGGTCTTCCCTAAGAGGTCTCCCATCCAAGTTCTAACCAGGCCCGACCCTGCTTAGCTTCCGCGATCGCGGCGAGATCGGGCCCTTCTAGGCTGCTTCGGCGGTGGATGCCGGCGGGGTGGCGGGCTGCCTCTTGAGGCGCAGCTCAGCAGGCGCTTGGGCCTTACCGTCAGCCCAGCGGCCCGCCCGTCCCGGCAGGGCCCCGCCGCCCGCCTAGGCAGGGGAACGGAGGTCTCGGGCACCTGGGGGTGGCGGAGGTGCTGGCGACCACCCCGCCCAGGGCGGGCGGGAGCCAGCCAACTTTTGGGAGCTAGGCGCCACGCCCCAGATCCCGCAGGCCGCTCACGGGGCAGTGGCCCAGGAGGCTTCCGGGCCCGGAGACCGCGGGCCCTTGGGCATCCCACCTGCCCGCCCAGGCCGCGCTAGGCGCAGCTCAGACGCAGACCGGACCGGCCCTCCTGCCCGACAGAAGCTGGCCCGAAGCCACTGGGAGCCACCATTGAGTTGGCACGGCCCCTAAGACCCAGCAACGCCACCCTCGCCCCCACGCCACCGTCCGAGCTCAGGACCCCGCCCCAGGTGGCCGGCAGGCCCGGGGAAGCGGCCTGGGCCCTCGATCCCGCTCCCGCCCCCGGCCATGGCGAAACGGCGGAGGGGCGGCTTTTTCCGTATGGAGCTGTGGAGAGCCACCCCGGCAGACAGGTGGCGGCGCCGGGGCTGGGCTGCAGTGGGGGCGGCCAGGTGCAGGTCGAGGGGCTCGCGGGCCGCACGGACGGCCCCGGGTCCGCGGCCACGTCTGGTTCCCTTCAGGCCACCCCCGGAGCGTCTGGTGTGCCTCTGCCTTCCAGGGACGCCTTCTGGCCGCCTGGCCGCTCAGGCAGGCGGGGAGCGCCCCATCAGACGCTGGCTGTGGTGGGAGGGGCCTGAGGAGGTGGGGCTTGCAGCTGTGCCGGGCGGGGGCGGAGATAGCCGTGCACGCCGTGAGCGACAAAAGGAGAAGGCGGAGCTGGGGGGGGGCAAAAAGCCTAGAGCACCCGGTCTTCCCTAAGAGGTCTCCCATCCAAGTTCTAACCAGGCCCGACCCTGCTTAGCTTCCGCGATCGCGGCGAGATCGGGCCCTTCTAGGCTGCTTCGGCGGTGGATGCCGGCGGGGTGGCGGGCTGCCTCTTGAGGCGCAGCTCAGCAGGCGCTTGGGCCTTACCGTCAGCCCAGCGGCCCGCCCGTCCCGGCAGGGCCCCGCCGCCCGCCTAGGCAGGGGAACGGAGGTCTCGGGCACCTGGGGGTGGCGGAAGTGCTGGCGACCACCCCGCCCAGGGCGGGCGGGAGCCAGCCAACTTTTGGGAGCTAGGCGCCACGCCCCAGATCCCGCAGGCCGCTCACGGGGCAGTGGCCCAGGAGGCTTCCGGGCCCGGAGACCGCGGGCCCTTGGGCATCCCACCTGCCCGCCCAGGCCGCGCTAGGCGCAGCTCAGACGCAGACCGGACCGGCCCTCCTGCCCGACAGAAGCTGGCCCGAAGCCACTGGGAGCCACCATTGAGTTGGCACGGCCCCTAAGACCCAGCAACGCCACCCTCGCCCCCACGCCACCGTCCGAGCTCAGGACCCCGCCCCAGGTGGCCGGCAGGCCCGGGGAAGCGGCGTGGGCCCTCGATCCCGCTCCCGCCCCCGGCCATGGCGAAACGGCGGAGGGGCGGCTTTTTCCGTATGGAGCTGTGGAGAGCCACCCCGGCAGACAGGTGGCGGCGCCGGGGCTGGGCTGCAGTGGGGGCGGCCAGGTGCAGGTCGAGGGGCTCGCGGGCCGCACGGACGGCCCCCGGGTCCGCGGCCACGTCTGGTTCCCTTCAGGCCATCCCCGGAGCGTCTGGTGTGCCTCTGCCTTCCAGGGACGCCTTCTGGCCGCCTGGCCGCTCAGGCAGGCGGGGAGCGCCCCATCAGACGCTGGCTGTGGTGGGAGGGGCCTGAGGAGGTGGGGCTTGCAGCTGTGCCGGGCGGGGGCGGAGATAGCCGCGCACGCCGCGAGCGACAAAAGGAGAAGGCGGAGCGGGGGGGGGGGGCAAAAAGCCTAGAGCACCCGGTCTTCCCTAAGAGGTCTCCCATCCAAGTTCTAACCAGGCCCGACCCTGCTTAGCTTCCGCGATCGCGGCGAGATCGGGCCCTTCTAGGCTGCTTCGGCGGTGGATGCCGGCGGGGTGGCGGGCTGCCTCTTGAGGCGCAGCTCAGCAGGCGCTTGGGCCTTACCGTCAGCCCAGCGGCCCGCCCGTCCCGGCAGGGCCCCGCCGCCCGCCTAGGCAGGGGAACGGAGGTCTCGGGCACCTGGGGGGTGGCGGAGGTGCTGGCGACCACCCCGCCCAGGGCGGGCGGGAGCCAGCCAACTTTTGGGAGCTAGGCGCCACGCCCCAGATCCCGCAGGCCGCTCACGGGGCAGTGGCCCAGGAGGCTTCCGGGCCCGGAGACCGCGGGCCCTTGGGCATCCCACCTGCCCGCCCACGCCGCGCTAGGCGCAGCTCAGACGCAGACCGGACCGGCCCTCCTGCCCGACAGAAGCTGGCCCGAAGCCACTGGGAGCCACCATTGAGTTGGCACGGCCCCTAAGACCCAGCAACGCCACCCTCGCCCCCACGCCACCGTCCGAGCTCAGGACCCCGCCCCAGGTGGCCGGCAGGCCCGGGGAAGCGGCCTGGGCCCTCGATCCCGCTCCCGCCCCCGGCCATGGCGAAACGGCGGAGGGGCGGCTTTTTCCGTATGGAGCTGTGGAGAGCCACCCCGGCAGACAGGTGGCGGCGCCGGGGCTGGGCTGCAGTGGGGGCGGCCAGGTGCAGGTCGAGGGGCTCGCGGGCCGCACGGACGGCCCCCGGGTCCGCGGCCACGTCTGGTTCCCTTCAGGCCACCCCCGGAGCGTCTGGTGTGCCTCTGCCTTCCAGGGACGCCTTCTGGCCGCCTGGCCGCTCAGGCAGGCGGTGAGCGCCCCATCAGACGCTGGCTGTGGTGGGAGGGGCCTGAGGAGGTGGGGTTTGCAGCTGTGCCGGGCGGGGGCGGAGATAGCCGCGGGCGCGAACGCCGCGAGCGACAAAAGGAGAAGGCGGAGCGTGGGGGGGGCAAAAAGCCTAGAGCACCTGGTCTTCCCTAAGAGGTCTCCCATCCAAGTTCTAACCAGGCCCGACCCTGCTTAGCTTCCGCGATCGCGGCGAGATCGGGCCCTTCTAGGCTGCTTCGGCGGTGGATGCCGGCGGGGTGGCGGGCTGCCTCTTGAGGCGCAGCTCAGCAGGCGCTTGGGCCTTACCGTCAGCCCAGCGGCCCGCCCGTCCCGGCAGGGCCCCGCCGCCCGCCTAGGCAGGGGAACGGAGGTCTCGGGCACCTGGGGGTGGCGGAGGTGCTGGCGACCACCCCGCCCAGGGCGGGCGGGAGCCAGCCAACTTTTGGGAGCTAGGCGCCACGCCCCAGATCCCGCAGGCCGCTCACGGGGCAGTGGCCCAGGAGGCTTCCGGGCCCGGAGACCGCGGGCCCTTGGGCATCCCACCTGCCCGCCCAGGCCGCGCTAGGCGCAGCTCAGACGCAGACCGGACCGGCCCTCCTGCCCGACAGAAGCTGGCCCGAAGCCACTGGGAGCCACCATTGAGTTGGCACGGCCCCTAAGACCCAGCAACGCCACCCTCGCCCCCACGCCACCGTCCGAGCTCAGGACCCCGCCCCAGGTGGCCGGCAGGCCCGGGGAAGCGGCCTGGGCCCTCGATCCCGCTCCCGCCCCCGGCCATGGCGAAACGGCGGAGGGGCGGCTTTTTCCGTATGGAGCTGTGGAGAGCCACCCCGGCAGACAGGTGGCGGCGCCGGGGCTGGGCTGCAGTGGGGGCGGCCAGGTGCAGGTCGAGGGGCTCGCGGGCCGCACGGACGGCCCCCGGGTCCGCGGCCACGTCTGGTTCCCTTCAGGCCACCCCCGGAGCGTCTGGTGTGCCTCTGCCTTCCAGGGACGCCTTCTGGCCGCCTGGCCGCTCAGGCAGGCGGGGAGCGCCCCATCAGACGCTGGCTGTGGTGGGAGGGGCCTGAGGAGGTGGGGCTTGCAGCTGTGCCGGGCGGGGGCGGAGATAGCCGCGGGCGCGAACGCCGCGAGCGACAAAAGGAGAAGGCGGAGCGTGGGGGGGGCAAAAAGCCTAGAGCACCCGGTCTTCCCTAAGAGGTCTCCCATCCAAGTTCTAACCAGGCCCGACCCTGCTTAGCTTCCGCGATCGCGGCGAGATCGGGCCCTTCTAGGCTGCTTCGGCGGTGGATGCCGGCGGGGTGGCGGGCTGCCTCTTGAGGCGCAGCTCAGCAGGCGCTTGGGCCTTACCGTCAGCCCAGCGGCCCGCCCGTCCCGGCAGGGCCCCGCCGCCCGCCTAGGCAGGGGAACGGAGGTCTCGGGCACCTGGGGGTGGCGGAGGTGCTGGCGACCACCCCGCCCAGGGCGGGCGGGAGCCAGCCAACTTTTGGGAGCTAGGCGCCACGCCCCAGATCCCGCAGGCCGCTCACGGGGCAGTGGCCCAGGAGGCTTCCGGGCCCGGAGACCGCGGGCCCTTGGGCATCCCACCTGCCCGCCCAGGCCGCGCTAGGCGCAGCTCAGACGCAGACCGGACCGGCCCTCCTGCCCGACAGAAGCTGGCCCGAAGCCACTGGGAGCCACCATTGAGTTGGCACGGCCCCTAAGACCCAGCAACGCCACCCTCGCCCCCACGCCACCGTCCGAGCTCAGGACCCCGCCCCAGGTGGCCGGCAGGCCCGGGGAAGCGGCCTGGGCCCTCGATCCCGCTCCCGCCCCCGGCCATGGCGAAACGGCGGAGGGGCGGCTTTTTCCGTATGGAGCTGTGGAGAGCCACCCCGGCAGACAGGTGGCGGCGCCGGGGCTGGGCTGCAGTGGGGGCGGCCAGGTGCAGGTCGAGGGGCTCGCGGGCCGCACGGACGGCCCCCGGGTCCGCGGCCACGTCTGGTTCCCTTCAGGCCACCCCCGGAGCGTCTGGTGTGCCTCTGCCTTCCAGGGACGCCTTCTGGCCGCCTGGCCGCTCAGGCAGGCGGTGAGCGCCCCATCAGACGCTGGCTGTGGTGGGAGGGGCCTGAGGAGGTGGGGCTTGCAGCTGTGCCGGGCGGGGGCGGAGATAGCCGCGGGCGCGAACGCCGCGAGCGACAAAAGGAGAAGGCGGAGCGTGGGGGGGGCAAAAAGCCTAGAGCACCCGGTCTTCCCTAAGAGGTCTCCCATCCAAGTTCTAACCAGGCCCGACCCTGCTTAGCTTCCGCGATCGCGGCGAGATCGGGCCCTTCTAGGCTGCTTCGGCGGTGGATGCCGGCGGGGTGGCGGGCTGCCTCTTGAGGCGCAGCTCAGCAGGCGCTTGGGCCTTACCGTCAGCCCAGCGGCCCGCCCGTCCCGGCAGGGCCCCGCCGCCCGCCTAGGCAGGGGAACGGAGGTCTCGGGCACCTGGGGGTGGCGGAGGTGCTGGCGACCACCCCGCCCAGGGCGGGCGGGAGCCAGCCAACTTTTGGGAGCTAGGCGCCACGCCCCAGATCCCGCAGGCCGCTCACGGGGCAGTGGCCCAGGAGGCTTCCGGGCCCGGAGACCGCGGGCCCTTGGGCATCCCACCTGCCCGCCCAGGCCGCGCTAGGCGCAGCTCAGACGCAGACCGGACCGGCCCTCCTGCCCGACAGAAGCTGGCCCGAAGCCACTGGGAGCCACCATTGAGTTGGCACGGCCCCTAAGACCCAGCAACGCCACCCTCGCCCCCACGCCACCGTCCGAGCTCAGGACCCCGCCCCAGGTGGCCGGCAGGCCCGGGGAAGCGGCCTGGGCCCTCGATCCCGCTCCCGCCCCCGGCCATGGCGAAACGGCGGAGGGGCGGCTTTTTCCGTATGGAGCTGTGGAGAGCCACCCCGGCAGACAGGTGGCGGCGCCGGGGCTGGGCTGCAGTGGGGGCGGCCAGGTGCAGGTCGAGGGGCTCGCGGGCCGCACGGACGGCCCCCGGGTCCGCGGCCACGTCTGGTTCCCTTCAGGCCACCCCCGGAGCGTCTGGTGTGCCTCTGCCTTCCAGGGACGCCTTCTGGCCGCCTGGCCGCTCAGGCAGGCGGGGAGCGCCCCATCAGACGCTGGCTGTGGTGGGAGGGGCCTGAGGAGGTGGGGCTTGCAGCTGTGCCGGGCGGGGGCGGAGATAGCCGCGGGCGCGAACGCCGCAAGCGACAAAATGAGAAGGCGGAGCGGGGGGCAAAAAGCCTAGAGCACCCGGTCTTCCCTAAGAGGTCTCCCATCCAAGTTCTAACCAGGCCCGACCCTGCTTAGCTTCCGCGATCGCGGCGAGATCGGGCCCTTCTAGGCTGCTTCGGCGGTGGATGCCGGCGGGGTGGCGGGCTGCCTCTTGAGGCGCAGCTCAGCAGGCGCTTGGGCCTTACCGTCAGCCCAGCGGCCCGCCCGTCCCGGCAGGGCCCCGCCGCCCGCCTAGGCAGGGGAACGGAGGTCTCGGGCACCTGGGGGTGGCGGAGGTGCTGGCGACCACCCCGCCCAGGGCGGGCGGGAGCCAGCCAACTTTTGGGAGCTAGGCGCCACGCCCCAGATCCCGCAGGCCGCTCACGGGGCAGTGGCCCAGGAGGCTTCCGGGCCCGGAGACCGCGGGCCCTTGGGCATCCCACCTGCCCGCCCAGGCCGCGCTAGGCGCAGCTCAGACGCAGACCGGACCGGCCCTCCTGCCCGACAGAAGCTGGCCCGAAGCCACTGGGAGCCACCATTGAGTTGGCACGGCCCCTAAGACCCAGCAACGCCACCCTCGCCCCCACGCCACCGTCCGAGCTCAGGACCCCGCCCCAGGTGGCCGGCAGGCCCGGGGAAGCGGCCTGGGCCCTCGATCCCGCTCCCGCCCCCGGCCATGGCGAAACGGCGGAGGGGCGGCTTTTTCCGTATGGAGCTGTGGAGAGCCACCCCGGCAGACAGGTGGCGGCGCCGGGGCTGGGCTGCAGTGGGGGCGGCCAGGTGCAGGTCGAGGGGCTCGCGGGCCGCACGGACGGCCCCCGGGTCCGCGGCCACGTCTGGTTCCCTTCAGGCCACCCCCGGAGCGTCTGGTGTGCCTCTGCCTTCCAGGGACGCCTTCTGGCCGCCTGGCCGCTCAGGCAGGCGGGGAGCGCCCCATCAGACGCTGGCTGTGGTGGGAGGGGCCTGAGGAGGTGGGGCTTGCAGCTGTGCCGGGCGGGGGCGGAGATAGCCGCGGGCGCGAACGCCGCGAGCGACAAAAGGAGAAGGCGGAGCGGGGGGCAAAAAGCCTAGAGCACCCGGTCTTCCCTAAGAGGTCTCCCATCCAAGTTCTAACCAGGCCCGACCCTGCTTAGCTTCCGCGATCGCGGCGAGATCGGGCCCTTCTAGGCTGCTTCGGCGGTGGATGCCGGCGGGGTGGCGGGCTGCCTCTTGAGGCGCAGCTCAGCAGGCGCTTGGGCCTTACCGTCAGCCCAGCGGCCCGCCCGTCCCGGCAGGGCCCCGCCGCCCGCCTAGGCAGGGGAACGGAGGTCTCGGGCACCTGGGGGTGGCGGAGGTGCTGGCGACCACCCCGCCCAGGGCGGGCGGGAGCCAGCCAACTTTTGGGAGCTAGGCGCCACGCCCCAGATCCCGCAGGCCGCTCACGGGGCAGTGGCCCAGGAGGCTTCCGGGCCCGGAGACCGCGGGCCCTTGGGCATCCCACCTGCCCGCCCAGGCCGCGCTAGGCGCAGCTCAGACGCAGACCGGACCGGCCCTCCTGCCCGACAGAAGCTGGCCCGAAGCCACTGGGAGCCACCATTGAGTTGGCACGGCCCCTAAGACCCAGCAACGCCACCCTCGCCCCCACGCCACCGTCCGAGCTCAGGACCCCGCCCCAGGTGGCCGGCAGGCCCGGGGAAGCGGCCTGGGCCCTCGATCCCGCTCCCGCCCCCGGCCATGGCGAAACGGCGGAGGGGCGGCTTTTTCCGTATGGAGCTGTGGAGAGCCACCCCGGCAGACAGGTGGCGGCGCCGGGGCTGGGCTGCAGTGGGGGCGGCCAGGTGCAGGTCGAGGGGCTCGCGGGCCGCACGGACGGCCCCCGGGTCCGCGGCCACGTCTGGTTCCCTTCAGGCCACCCCCGGAGCGTCTGGTGTGCCTCTGCCTTCCAGGGACGCCTTCTGGCCGCCTGGCCGCTCAGGCAGGCGGTGAGCGCCCCATCAGACGCTGGCTGTGGTGGGAGGGGCCTGAGGAGGTGGGGCTTGCAGCTGTGCCGGGCGGGGGCGGAGATAGCCGCGGGCGCGAACGCCGCGAGCGACAAAAGGAGAAGGCGGAGCGTGGGGGGGGCAAAAAGCCTAGAGCACCCGGTCTTCCCTAAGAGGTCTCCCATCCAAGTTCTAACCAGGCCCGACCCTGCTTAGCTTCCGCGATCGCGGCGAGATCGGGCCCTTCTAGGCTGCTTCGGCGGTGGATGCCGGCGGGGTGGCGGGCTGCCTCTTGAGGCGCAGCTCAGCAGGCGCTTGGGCCTTACCGTCAGCCCAGCGGCCCGCCCGTCCCGGCAGGGCCCCGCCGCCCGCCTAGGCAGGGGAACGGAGGTCTCGGGCACCTGGGGGTGGCGGAGGTGCTGGCGACCACCCCGCCCAGGGCGGGCGGGAGCCAGCCAACTTTTGGGAGCTAGGCGCCACGCCCCAGATCCCGCAGGCCGCTCACGGGGCAGTGGCCCAGGAGGCTTCCGGGCCCGGAGACCGCGGGCCCTTGGGCATCCCACCTGCCCGCCCAGGCCGCGCTAGGCGCAGCTCAGACGCAGACCGGACCGGCCCTCCTGCCCGACAGAAGCTGGCCCGAAGCCACTGGGAGCCACCATTGAGTTGGCACGGCCCCTAAGACCCAGCAACGCCACCCTCGCCCCCACGCCACCGTCCGAGCTCAGGACCCCGCCCCAGGTGGCCGGCAGGCCCGGGGAAGCGGCCTGGGCCCTCGATCCCGCTCCCGCCCCCGGCCATGGCGAAACGGCGGAGGGGCGGCTTTTTCCGTATGGAGCTGTGGAGAGCCACCCCGGCAGACAGGTGGCGGCGCCGGGGCTGGGCTGCAGTGGGGGCGGCCAGGTGCAGGTCGAGGGGCTCGCGGGCCGCACGGACGGCCCCCGGGTCCGCGGCCACGTCTGGTTCCCTTCAGGCCACCCCCGGAGCGTCTGGTGTGCCTCTGCCTTCCAGGGACGCCTTCTGGCCGCCTGGCCGCTCAGGCAGGCGGTGAGCGCCCCATCAGACGCTGGCTGTGGTGGGAGGGGCCTGAGGAGGTGGGGCTTGCAGCTGTGCCGGGCGGGGGCGGAGATAGCCGCGGGCGCGAACGCCGCGAGCGACAAAAGGAGAAGGCGGAGCGTGGGGGGGGCAAAAAGCCTAGAGCACCCGGTCTTCCCTAAGAGGTCTCCCATCCAAGTTCTAACCAGGCCCGACCCTGCTTAGCTTCCGCGATCGCGGCGAGATCGGGCCCTTCTAGGCTGCTTCGGCGGTGGATGCCGGCGGGGTGGCGGGCTGCCTCTTGAGGCGCAGCTCAGCAGGCGCTTGGGCCTTACCGTCAGCCCAGCGGCCCGCCCGTCCCGGCAGGGCCCCGCCGCCCGCCTAGGCAGGGGAACGGAGGTCTCGGGCACCTGGGGGTGGCGGAGGTGCTGGCGACCACCCCGCCCAGGGCGGGCGGGAGCCAGCCAACTTTTGGGAGCTAGGCGCCACGCCCCAGATCCCGCAGGCCGCTCACGGGGCAGTGGCCCAGGAGGCTTCCGGGCCCGGAGACCGCGGGCCCTTGGGCATCCCACCTGCCCGCCCAGGCCGCGCTAGGCGCAGCTCAGACGCAGACCGGACCGGCCCTCCTGCCCGACAGAAGCTGGCCCGAAGCCACTGGGAGCCACCATTGAGTTGGCACGGCCCCTAAGACCCAGCAACGCCACCCTCGCCCCCACGCCACCGTCCGAGCTCAGGACCCCGCCCCAGGTGGCCGGCAGGCCCGGGGAAGCGGCCTGGGCCCTCGATCCCGCTCCCGCCCCCGGCCATGGCGAAACGGCGGAGGGGCGGCTTTTTCCGTATGGAGCTGTGGAGAGCCACCCCGGCAGACAGGTGGCGGCGCCGGGGCTGGGCTGCAGTGGGGGCGGCCAGGTGCAGGTCGAGGGGCTCGCGGGCCGCACGGACGGCCCCCGGGTCCGCGGCCACGTCTGGTTCCCTTCAGGCCACCCCCGGAGCGTCTGGTGTGCCTCTGCCTTCCAGGGACGCCTTCTGGCCGCCTGGCCGCTCAGGCAGGCGGGGAGCGCCCCATCAGACGCTGGCTGTGGTGGGAGGGGCCTGAGGAGGTGGGGCTTGCAGCTGTGCCGGGCGGGGGCGGAGATAGCCGCGGGCGCGAACGCCGCAAGCGACAAAAGGAGAAGGCGGAGCGGGGGGCAAAAAGCCTAGAGCACCCGGTCTTCCCTAAGAGGTCTCCCATCCAAGTTCTAACCAGGCCCGACCCTGCTTAGCTTCCGCGATCGCGGCGAGATCGGGCCCTTCTAGGCTGCTTCGGCGGTGGATGCCGGCGGGGTGGCGGGCTGCCTCTTGAGGCGCAGCTCAGCAGGCGCTTGGGCCTTACCGTCAGCCCAGCGGCCCGCCCGTCCCGGCAGGGCCCCGCCGCCCGCCTAGGCAGGGGAACGGAGGTCTCGGGCACCTGGGGGTGGCGGAGGTGCTGGCGACCACCCCGCCCAGGGCGGGCGGGAGCCAGCCAACTTTTGGGAGCTAGGCGCCACGCCCCAGATCCCGCAGGCCGCTCACGGGGCAGTGGCCCAGGAGGCTTCCGGGCCCGGAGACCGCGGGCCCTTGGGCATCCCACCTGCCCGCCCAGGCCGCGCTAGGCGCAGCTCAGACGCAGACCGGACCGGCCCTCCTGCCCGACAGAAGCTGGCCCGAAGCCACTGGGAGCCACCATTGAGTTGGCACGGCCCCTAAGACCCAGCAACGCCACCCTCGCCCCCACGCCACCGTCCGAGCTCAGGACCCCGCCCCAGGTGGCCGGCAGGCCCGGGGAAGCGGCCTGGGCCCTCGATCCCGCTCCCGCCCCCGGCCATGGCGAAACGGCGGAGGGGCGGCTTTTTCCGTATGGAGCTGTGGAGAGCCACCCCGGCAGACAGGTGGCGGCGCCGGGGCTGGGCTGCAGTGGGGGCGGCCAGGTGCAGGTCGAGGGGCTCGCGGGCCGCACGGACGGCCCCCGGGTCCGCGGCCACGTCTGGTTCCCTTCAGGCCACCCCCGGAGCGTCTGGTGTGCCTCTGCCTTCCAGGGACGCCTTCTGGCCGCCTGGCCGCTCAGGCAGGCGGGGAGCGCCCCATCAGACGCTGGCTGTGGTGGGAGGGGCCTGAGGAGGTGGGGCTTGCAGCTGTGCCGGGCGGGGGCGGAGATAGCCGCGGGCGCGAACGCCGCGAGCGACAAAAGGAGAAGGCGGAGCTGGGGGAGGGCAAAAGGCCTAGAGCACCCGGTCTTCCCTAAGAGGTCTCCCATCCAAGTTCTAACCAGGCCCGACCCTGCTTAGCTTCCGCGATCGCGGCGAGATCGGGCCCTTCTAGGCTGCTTCGGCGGTGGATGCCGGCGGGGTGGCGGGCTGCCTCTTGAGGCGCAGCTCAGCAGGCGCTTGGGCCTTACCGTCAGCCCAGCGGCCCGCCCGTCCCGGCAGGGCCCCGCCGCCCGCCTAGGCAGGGGAACGGAGGTCTCGGGCACCTGGGGGTGGCGGAGGTGCTGGCGACCACCCCGCCCAGGGCGGGCGGGAGCCAGCCAACTTTTGGGAGCTAGGCGCCACGCCCCAGATCCCGCAGGCCGCTCACGGGGCAGTGGCCCAGGAGGCTTCCGGGCCCGGAGACCGCGGGCCCTTGGGCATCCCACCTGCCCGCCCAGGCCGCGCTAGGCGCAGCTCAGACGCAGACCGGACCGGCCCTCCTGCCCGACAGAAGCTGGCCCGAAGCCACTGGGAGCCACCATTGAGTTGGCACGGCCCCTAAGACCCAGCAACGCCACCCTCGCCCCCACGCCACCGTCCGAGCTCAGGACCCCGCCCCAGGTGGCCGGCAGGCCCGGGGAAGCGGCCTGGGCCCTCGATCCCGCTCCCGCCCCCGGCCATGGCGAAACGGCGGAGGGGCGGCTTTTTCCGTATGGAGCTGTGGAGAGCCACCCCGGCAGACAGGTGGCGGCGCCGGGGCTGGGCTGCAGTGGGGGCGGCCAGGTGCAGGTCGAGGGTCTCGCGGGGCGCACGGGCGGCCCCCGGGTCCGCGGCCACGTCTGGTTCCCTTCAGGCCACCCCCGGAGCGTCTGGTGTGCCTCTGCCTTCCAGGGACGCCTTCTGGCCGCCTGGCCGCTCAGGCAGGCGGGGAGCGCCCCATCAGACGCTGGCTGTGGTGGGAGGGGCCTGAGGAGGTGGGGCTTGCAGCTGTGCCGGGCGGGGGCGGAGATAGCCGCGGGCGTGAACGCCGCGAGCGACAAAAGGAGAAGGCGGAGCGGGAGGCAAAACGCCTAGAGCACCCGGTCTTCCCTAAGAGGTCTCCCATCCAAGTTCTAACCAGGCCCGACCCTACTTAGCTTCCGCGATCGCGGCGAGATCGGGCCCTTCTAGTCTGTTTCGGTGGTGGATGCCGGCAGGGTGGCGGGCTGCCTCTTGAGGCGCAGCTCAGCAGGCGCTTGGGCCTTACCGTCAGCCCAGCGGCCCGCCCGTCCCGGCAGGGCCCCGCCGCCCGCCTAGGCAGGGGAACGGAGGTCTCGGGCACCTGGGGGTGGCGGAGGTGCTGGCGACCACCCCGCCCAGGGCGGGCGGGAGCCAGCCAACTTTTGGGAGCTAGGCGCCACGCCCCAGATCCCGCAGGCCGCTCACGGGGCAGTGGCCCAGGAGGCTTCCGGGCCTGGAGACCGCGGGCCCTTGGGCATCCCACCTGCCCGCCCAGGCCGCGCTAGGCGCAGCTCAGACGCAGACCGGACCGGCCCTCCTGCCCGACAGAAGCTGGCCCGAAGCCACTGGGAGCCACCATTGAGTTGGCACGGCCCCTAAGACCCAGCAACGCCACCCTCGCCCCCACGCCACCGTCCGAGCTCAGGACCCCGCCCCAGGTGGCCGGCAGGCCCGGGGAAGCGGCCTGGGCCCTCGATCCCGCTCCCGCCCCCGGCCATGGCGAAACGGCGGAGGGGCGGCTTTTTCCGTATGGAGCTGTGGAGAGCCACCCCAGCAGACAGGTGGCGGCGCCGGGGCTGGGCTGCAGTGGGGGCGGCCAGGTGCAGGTCGAGGGGCTCGCGGGCCGCACGGACGGCCCCCGGGTCCGCGGCCACGTCTGGTTTCCTTCAGGCCACCCCCGGAGCGTCTGGTGTGCCTCTGCCTTCCAGGGACGCCTTCTGGCCGCCTGGCCGCTCAGGCAGGCGGGGAGCGCCCCATCAGACGCTGGCTGTGGTGGGAGGGGCCTGAGGAGGTGGGGCTTGCAGCTGTGCCGGGCGGGGGCGGAGATAGCCGCGGGCGCGAACGCCGCGAGCGACAAAAGGAGAAGGCGGAGCTGGGGGAGGGCAAAAGGCCTAGAGCACCCGGTCTTCCCTAAGAGGTCTCCCATCCAAGTTCTAACCAGGCCCGACCCTGCTTAGCTTCCGCGATCGCGGCGAGATCGGGCCCTTCTAGGCTGCTTCGGCGGTGGATGCCGGCGGGGTGGCGGGCTGCCTCTTGAGGCGCAGCTCAGCAGGCGCTTGGGCCTTACCGTCAGCCCAGCGGCCCGCCCGTCCCGGCAGGGCCCCGCCGCCCGCCTAGGCAGGGGAACGGAGGTCTCGGGCACCTGGGGGTGGCGGAGGTGCTGGCGACCACCCCGCCCAGGGCGGGCGGGAGCCAGCCAACTTTTGGGAGCTAGGCGCCACGCCCCAGATCCCGCAGGCCGCTCACGGGGCAGTGGCCCAGGAGGCTTCCGGGCCCGGAGACCGCGGGCCCTTGGGCATCCCACCTGCCCGCCCAGGCCGCGCTAGGCGCAGCTCAGACGCAGACCGGACCGGCCCTCCTGCCCGACAGAAGCTGGCCCGAAGCCACTGGGAGCCACCATTGAGTTGGCACGGCCCCTAAGACCCAGCAACGCCACCCTCGCCCCCACGCCACCGTCCGAGCTCAGGACCCCGCCCCAGGTGGCCGGCAGGCCCGGGGAAGCGGCCTGGGCCCTCGATCCCGCTCCCGCCCCCGGCCATGGCGAAACGGCGGAGGGGCGGCTTTTTCCGTATGGAGCTGTGGAGAGCCACCCCGGCAGACAGGTGGCGGCGCCGGGGCTGGGCTGCAGTGGGGGCGGCCAGGTGCAGGTCGAGGGGCTCGCGGGGCGCACGGGCGGCCCCCGGGTCCGCGGCCACGTCTGGTTCCCTTCAGGCCACCCCCGGAGCGTCTGGTGTGCCTCTGCCTTCCAGGGACGCCTTCTGGCCGCCTGGCCGCTCAGGCAGGCGGGGAGCGCCCCATCAGACGCTGGCTGTGGTGGGAGGGGCCTGAGGAGGTGGGGCTTGCAGCTGTGCCGGGCGGGGGCGGAGATAGCCGCGGGCGCGAACGCCGCGAGCGACAAAAGGAGAAGGCGGAGCGGGAGGCAAAACGCCTAGAGCACCCGGTCTTCCCTAAGAGGTCTCCCATCCAAGTTCTAACCAGGCCCGACCCTACTTAGCTTCCGCGATCGCGGCGAGATCGGGCCCTTCTAGTCTGTTTCGGTGGTGGATGCCGGCAGGGTGGCGGGCTGCCTCTTGAGGCGCAGCTCAGCAGGCGCTTGGGCCTTACCGTCAGCCCAGCGGCCCGCCCGTCCCGGCAGGGCCCCGCCGCCCGCCTAGGCAGGGGAACGGAGGTCTCGGGCACCTGGGGGTGGCGGAGGTGCTGGCGACCACCCCGCCCAGGGCGGGCGGGAGCCAGCCAACTTTTGGGAGCTAGGCGCCACGCCCCAGATCCCGCAGGCCGCTCACGGGGCAGTGGCCCAGGAGGCTTCCGGGCCCGGAGACCGCGGGCCCTTGGGCATCCCACCTGCCCGCCCAGGCCGCGCTAGGCGCAGCTCAGACGCAGACCGGACCGGCCCTCCTGCCCGACAGAAGCTGGCCCGAAGCCACTGGGAGCCACCATTGAGTTGGCACGGCCCCTAAGACCCAGCAACGCCACCCTCGCCCCCACGCCACCGTCCGAGCTCAGGACCCCGCCCCAGGTGGCCGGCAGGCCCGGGGAAGCGGCCTGGGCCCTCGATCCCGCTCCCGCCCCCGGCCATGGCGAAACGGCGGAGGGGCGGCTTTTTCCGTATGGAGCTGTGGAGAGCCACCCCGGCAGACAGGTGGCGGCGCCGGGGCTGGGCTGCAGTGGGGGCGGCCAGGTGCAGGTCGAGGGGCTCGCGGGCCGCACGGACGGCCCCCGGGTCCGCGGCCACGTCTGGTTTCCTTCAGGCCACCCCCGGAGCGTCTGGTGTGCCTCTGCCTTCCAGGGACGCCTTCTGGCCGCCTGGCCGCTCAGGCAGGCGGGGAGCGCCCCATCAGACGCTGGCTGTGGTGGGAGGGGCCTGAGGAGGTGGGGCTTGCAGCTGTGCCGGGCGGGGGCGGAGATAGCCGCGGGCGCGAACGCCGCGAGCGACAAAAGGAGAAGGCGGAGCTGGGGGAGGGCAAAAGGCCTAGAGCACCCGGTCTTCCCTAAGAGGTCTCCCATCCAAGTTCTAACCAGGCCCGACCCTGCTTAGCTTCCGCGATCGCGGCGAGATCGGGCCCTTCTAGGCTGCTTCGGCGGTGGATGCCGGCGGGGTGGCGGGCTGCCTCTTGAGGCGCAGCTCAGCAGGCGCTTGGGCCTTACCGTCAGCCCAGCGGCCCGCCCGTCCCGGCAGGGCCCCGCCGCCCGCCTAGGCAGGGGAACGGAGGTCTCGGGCACCTGGGGGTGGCGGAGGTGCTGGCGACCACCCCGCCCAGGGCGGGCGGGAGCCAGCCAACTTTTGGGAGCTAGGCGCCACGCCCCAGATCCCGCAGGCCGCTCACGGGGCAGTGGCCCAGGAGGCTTCCGGGCCCGGAGACCGCGGGCCCTTGGGCATCCCACCTGCCCGCCCAGGCCGCGCTAGGCGCAGCTCAGACGCAGACCGGACCGGCCCTCCTGCCCGACAGAAGCTGGCCCGAAGCCACTGGGAGCCACCATTGAGTTGGCACGGCCCCTAAGACCCAGCAACGCCACCCTCGCCCCCACGCCACCGTCCGAGCTCAGGACCCCGCCCCAGGTGGCCGGCAGGCCCGGGGAAGCGGCCTGGGCCCTCGATCCCGCTCCCGCCCCCGGCCATGGCGAAACGGCGGAGGGGCGCCTTTTTCCGTATGGAGCTGTGGAGAGCCACCCCGGCAGACAGGTGGCGGCGCCGGGGCTGGGCTGCAGTGGGGGCGGCCAGGTGCAGGTCGAGGGGCTCGCGGGCCGCACGGACGGCCCCCGGGTCCGCGGCCACGTCTGGTTCCCTTCAGGCCACCCCCGGAGCGTCTGGTGTGCCTCTGCCTTCCAGGGACGCCTTCTGGCCGCCTGGCCGCTCAGGCAGGCGGGGAGCGCCCCATCAGACGCTGGCTGTGGTGGGAGGGGCCTGAGGAGGTGGGGCTTGCAGCTGTGCCGGGCGGGGGCGGAGATAGCCGCGGGCGCGAACGCCGCAAGCGACAAAAGGAGAAGGCGGAGCGGGGGGCAAAAAGCCTAGAGCACCCGGTCTTCCCTAAGAGGTCTCCCATCCAAGTTCTAACCAGGCCCGACCCTGCTTAGCTTCCGCGATCGCGGCGAGATCGGGCCCTTCTAGGCTGCTTCGGCGGTGGATGCCGGCGGGGTGGCGGGCTGCCTCTTGAGGCGCAGCTCAGCAGGCGCTTGGGCCTTACCGTCAGCCCAGCGGCCCGCCCGTCCCGGCAGGGCCCCGCCGCCCGCCTAGGCAGGGGAACGGAGGTCTCGGGCACCTGGGGGTGGCGGAGGTGCTGGCGACCACCCCGCCCAGGGCGGGCGGGAGCCAGCCAACTTTTGGGAGCTAGGCGCCACGCCCCAGATCCCGCAGGCCGCTCACGGGGCAGTGGCCCAGGAGGCTTCCGGGCCCGGAGACCGCGGGCCCTTGGGCATCCCACCTGCCCGCCCAGGCCGCGCTAGGCGCAGCTCAGACGCAGACCGGACCGGCCCTCCTGCCCGACAGAAGCTGGCCCGAAGCCACTGGGAGCCACCATTGAGTTGGCACGGCCCCTAAGACCCAGCAACGCCACCCTCGCCCCCACGCCACCGTCCGAGCTCAGGACCCCGCCCCAGGTGGCCGGCAGGCCCGGGGAAGCGGCCTGGGCCCTCGATCCCGCTCCCGCCCCCGGCCATGGCGAAACGGCGGAGGGGCGGCTTTTTCCGTATGGAGCTGTGGAGAGCCACCCCGGCAGACAGGTGGCGGCGCCGGGGCTGGGCTGCAGTGGGGGCGGCCAGGTGCAGGTCGAGGGGCTCGCGGGCCGCACGGACGGCCCCCGGGTCCGCGGCCACGTCTGGTTCCCTTCAGGCCACCCCCGGAGCGTCTGGTGTGCCTCTGCCTTCCAGGGACGCCTTCTGGCCGCCTGGCCGCTCAGGCAGGCGGGGAGCGCCCCATCAGACGCTGGCTGTGGTGGGAGGGGCCTGAGGAGGTGGGGCTTGCAGCTGTGCCGGGCGGGGGCGGAGATAGCCGCGGGCGCGAACGCCGCGAGCGACAAAAGGAGAAGGCGGAGCTGGGGGAGGGCAAAAGGCCTAGAGCACCCGGTCTTCCCTAAGAGGTCTCCCATCCAAGTTCTAACCAGGCCCGACCCTGCTTAGCTTCCGCGATCGCGGCGAGATCGGGCCCTTCTAGGCTGCTTCGGCGGTGGATGCCGGCGGGGTGGCGGGCTGCCTCTTGAGGCGCAGCTCAGCAGGCGCTTGGGCCTTACCGTCAGCCCAGCGGCCCGCCCGTCCCGGCAGGGCCCCGCCGCCCGCCTAGGCAGGGGAACGGAGGTCTCGGGCACCTGGGGGTGGCGGAGGTGCTGGCGACCACCCCGCCCAGGGCGGGCGGGAGCCAGCCAACTTTTGGGAGCTAGGCGCCACGCCCCAGATCCCGCAGGCCGCTCACGGGGCAGTGGCCCAGGAGGCTTCCGGGCCCGGAGACCGCGGGCCCTTGGGCATCCCACCTGCCCGCCCAGGCCGCGCTAGGCGCAGCTCAGACGCAGACCGGACCGGCCCTCCTGCCCGACAGAAGCTGGCCCGAAGCCACTGGGAGCCACCATTGAGTTGGCACGGCCCCTAAGACCCAGCAACGCCACCCTCGCCCCCACGCCACCGTCCGAGCTCAGGACCCCGCCCCAGGTGGCCGGCAGGCCCGGGGAAGCGGCCTGGGCCCTCGATCCCGCTCCCGCCCCCGGCCATGGCGAAACGGCGGAGGGGCGGCTTTTTCCGTATGGAGCTGTGGAGAGCCACCCCGGCAGACAGGTGGCGGCGCCGGGGCTGGGCTGCAGTGGGGGCGGCCAGGTGCAGGTCGAGGGTCTCGCGGGGCGCACGGGCGGCCCCCGGGTCCGCGGCCACGTCTGGTTCCCTTCAGGCCACCCCCGGAGCGTCTGGTGTGCCTCTGCCTTCCAGGGACGCCTTCTGGCCGCCTGGCCGCTCAGGCAGGCGGGGAGCGCCCCATCAGACGCTGGCTGTGGTGGGAGGGGCCTGAGGAGGTGGGGCTTGCAGCTGTGCCGGGCGGGGGCGGAGATAGCCGCGGGCGTGAACGCCGCGAGCGACAAAAGGAGAAGGCGGAGCGGGAGGCAAAACGCCTAGAGCACCCGGTCTTCCCTAAGAGGTCTCCCATCCAAGTTCTAACCAGGCCCGACCCTACTTAGCTTCCGCGATCGCGGCGAGATCGGGCCCTTCTAGTCTGTTTCGGTGGTGGATGCCGGCAGGGTGGCGGGCTGCCTCTTGAGGCGCAGCTCAGCAGGCGCTTGGGCCTTACCGTCAGCCCAGCGGCCCGCCCGTCCCGGCAGGGCCCCGCCGCCCGCCTAGGCAGGGGAACGGAGGTCTCGGGCACCTGGGGGTGGCGGAGGTGCTGGCGACCACCCCGCCCAGGGCGGGCGGGAGCCAGCCAACTTTTGGGAGCTAGGCGCCACGCCCCAGATCCCGCAGGCCGCTCACGGGGCAGTGGCCCAGGAGGCTTCCGGGCCCGGAGACCGCGGGCCCTTGGGCATCCCACCTGCCCGCCCAGGCCGCGCTAGGCGCAGCTCAGACGCAGACCGGACCGGCCCTCCTGCCCGACAGAAGCTGGCCCGAAGCCACTGGGAGCCACCATTGAGTTGGCACGGCCCCTAAGACCCAGCAACGCCACCCTCGCCCCCACGCCACCGTCCGAGCTCAGGACCCCGCCCCAGGTGGCCGGCAGGCCCGGGGAAGCGGCCTGGGCCCTCGATCCCGCTCCCGCCCCCGGCCATGGCGAAACGGCGGAGGGGCGGCTTTTTCCGTATGGAGCTGTGGAGAGCCACCCCGGCAGACAGGTGGCGGCGCCGGGGCTGGGCTGCAGTGGGGGCGGCCAGGTGCAGGTCGAGGGGCTCGCGGGCCGCACGGACGGCCCCCGGGTCCGCGGCCACGTCTGGTTCCCTTCAGGCCACCCCCGGAGCGTCTGGTGTGCCTCTGCCTTCCAGGGACGCCTTCTGGCCGCCTGGCCGCTCAGGCAGGCGGGGAGCGCCCCATCAGACGCTGGCTGTGGTGGGAGGGGCCTGAGGAGGTGGGGCTTGCAGCTGTGCCGGGCGGGGGCGGAGATAGCCGCGGGCGCGAACGCCGCGAGCGACAAAAGGAGAAGGCGGAGCTGGGGGAGGGCAAAAGGCCTAGAGCACCCGGTCTTCCCTAAGAGGTCTCCCATCCAAGTTCTAACCAGGCCCGACCCTGCTTAGCTTCCGCGATCGCGGCGAGATCGGGCCCTTCTAGGCTGCTTCGGCGGTGGATGCCGGCGGGGTGGCGGGCTGCCTCTTGAGGCGCAGCTCAGCAGGCGCTTGGGCCTTACCGTCAGCCCAGCGGCCCGCCCGTCCCGGCAGGGCCCCGCCGCCCGCCTAGGCAGGGGAACGGAGGTCTCGGGCACCTGGGGGTGGCGGAGGTGCTGGCGACCACCCCGCCCAGGGCGGGCGGGAGCCAGCCAACTTTTGGGAGCTAGGCGCCACGCCCCAGATCCCGCAGGCCGCTCACGGGGCAGTGGCCCAGGAGGCTTCCGGGCCCGGAGACCGCGGGCCCTTGGGCATCCCACCTGCCCGCCCAGGCCGCGCTAGGCGCAGCTCAGACGCAGACCGGACCGGCCCTCCTGCCCGACAGAAGCTGGCCCGAAGCCACTGGGAGCCACCATTGAGTTGGCACGGCCCCTAAGACCCAGCAACGCCACCCTCGCCCCCACGCCACCGTCCGAGCTCAGGACCCCGCCCCAGGTGGCCGGCAGGCCCGGGGAAGCGGCCTGGGCCCTCGATCCCGCTCCCGCCCCCGGCCATGGCGAAACGGCGGAGGGGCGGCTTTTTCCGTATGGAGCTGTGGAGAGCCACCCCGGCAGACAGGTGGCGGCGCCGGGGCTGGGCTGCAGTGGGGGCGGCCAGGTGCAGGTCGAGGGTCTCGCGGGGCGCACGGGCGGCCCCCGGGTCCGCGGCCACGTCTGGTTCCCTTCAGGCCACCCCCGGAGCGTCTGGTGTGCCTCTGCCTTCCAGGGACGCCTTCTGGCCGCCTGGCCGCTCAGGCAGGCGGGGAGCGCCCCATCAGACGCTGGCTGTGGTGGGAGGGGCCTGAGGAGGTGGGGCTTGCAGCTGTGCCGGGCGGGGGCGGAGATAGCCGCGGGCGTGAACGCCGCGAGCGACAAAAGGAGAAGGCGGAGCGGGAGGCAAAACGCCTAGAGCACCCGGTCTTCCCTAAGAGGTCTCCCATCCAAGTTCTAACCAGGCCCGACCCTACTTAGCTTCCGCGATCGCGGCGAGATCGGGCCCTTCTAGTCTGTTTCGGTGGTGGATGCCGGCAGGGTGGCGGGCTGCCTCTTGAGGCGCAGCTCAGCAGGCGCTTGGGCCTTACCGTCAGCCCAGCGGCCCGCCCGTCCCGGCAGGGCCCCGCCGCCCGCCTAGGCAGGGGAACGGAGGTCTCGGGCACCTGGGGGTGGCGGAGGTGCTGGCGACCACCCCGCCCAGGGCGGGCGGGAGCCAGCCAACTTTTGGGAGCTAGGCGCCACGCCCCAGATCCCGCAGGCCGCTCACGGGGCAGTGGCCCAGGAGGCTTCCGGGCCTGGAGACCGCGGGCCCTTGGGCATCCCACCTGCCCGCCCAGGCCGCGCTAGGCGCAGCTCAGACGCAGACCGGACCGGCCCTCCTGCCCGACAGAAGCTGGCCCGAAGCCACTGGGAGCCACCATTGAGTTGGCACGGCCCCTAAGACCCAGCAACGCCACCCTCGCCCCCACGCCACCGTCCGAGCTCAGGACCCCGCCCCAGGTGGCCGGCAGGCCCGGGGAAGCGGCCTGGGCCCTCGATCCCGCTCCCGCCCCCGGCCATGGCGAAACGGCAGAGGGGCGGCTTTTTCCGTATGGAGCTGTGGAGAGCCACCCCAGCAGACAGGTGGCGGCGCCGGGGCTGGGCTGCAGTGGGGGCGGCCAGGTGCAGGTCGAGGGGCTCGCGGGCCGCACGGACGGCCCCCGGGTCCGCGGCCACGTCTGGTTTCCTTCAGGCCACCCCCGGAGCGTCTGGTGTGCCTCTGCCTTCCAGGGACGCCTTCTGGCCGCCTGGCCGCTCAGGCAGGCGGGGAGCGCCCCATCAGACGCTGGCTGTGGTGGGAGGGGCCTGAGGAGGTGGGGCTTGCAGCTGTGCCGGGCGGGGGCGGAGATAGCCGCGGGCGCGAACGCCGCGAGCGACAAAAGGAGAAGGCGGAGCTGGGGGAGGGCAAAAGGCCTAGAGCACCCGGTCTTCCCTAAGAGGTCTCCCATCCAAGTTCTAACCAGGCCCGACCCTGCTTAGCTTCCGCGATCGCGGCGAGATCGGGCCCTTCTAGGCTGCTTCGGCGGTGGATGCCGGCGGGGTGGCGGGCTGCCTCTTGAGGCGCAGCTCAGCAGGCGCTTGGGCCTTACCGTCAGCCCAGCGGCCCGCCCGTCCCGGCAGGGCCCCGCCGCCCGCCTAGGCAGGGGAACGGAGGTCTCGGGCACCTGGGGGTGGCGGAGGTGCTGGCGACCACCCCGCCCAGGGCGGGCGGGAGCCAGCCAACTTTTGGGAGCTAGGCGCCACGCCCCAGATCCCGCAGGCCGCTCACGGGGCAGTGGCCCAGGAGGCTTCCGGGCCCGGAGACCGCGGGCCCTTGGGCATCCCACCTGCCCGCCCAGGCCGCGCTAGGCGCAGCTCAGACGCAGACCGGACCGGCCCTCCTGCCCGACAGAAGCTGGCCCGAAGCCACTGGGAGCCACCATTGAGTTGGCACGGCCCCTAAGACCCAGCAACGCCACCCTCGCCCCCACGCCACCGTCCGAGCTCAGGACCCCGCCCCAGGTGGCCGGCAGGCCCGGGGAAGCGGCCTGGGCCCTCGATCCCGCTCCCGCCCCCGGCCATGGCGAAACGGCGGAGGGGCGGCTTTTTCCGTATGGAGCTGTGGAGAGCCACCCCGGCAGACAGGTGGCGGCGCCGGGGCTGGGCTGCAGTGGGGGCGGCCAGGTGCAGGTCGAGGGGCTCGCGGGGCGCACGGGCGGCCCCCGGGTCCGCGGCCACGTCTGGTTCCCTTCAGGCCACCCCCGGAGCGTCTGGTGTGCCTCTGCCTTCCAGGGACGCCTTCTGGCCGCCTGGCCGCTCAGGCAGGCGGGGAGCGCCCCATCAGACGCTGGCTGTGGTGGGAGGGGCCTGAGGAGGTGGGGCTTGCAGCTGTGCCGGGCGGGGGCGGAGATAGCCGCGGGCGCGAACGCCGCGAGCGACAAAAGGAGAAGGCGGAGCGGGAGGCAAAACGCCTAGAGCACCCGGTCTTCCCTAAGAGGTCTCCCATCCAAGTTCTAACCAGGCCCGACCCTACTTAGCTTCCGCGATCGCGGCGAGATCGGGCCCTTCTAGTCTGTTTCGGTGGTGGATGCCGGCAGGGTGGCGGGCTGCCTCTTGAGGCGCAGCTCAGCAGGCGCTTGGGCCTTACCGTCAGCCCAGCGGCCCGCCCGTCCCGGCAGGGCCCCGCCGCCCGCCTAGGCAGGGGAACGGAGGTCTCGGGCACCTGGGGGTGGCGGAGGTGCTGGCGACCACCCCGCCCAGGGCGGGCGGGAGCCAGCCAACTTTTGGGAGCTAGGCGCCACGCCCCAGATCCCGCAGGCCGCTCACGGGGCAGTGGCCCAGGAGGCTTCCGGGCCCGGAGACCGCGGGCCCTTGGGCATCCCACCTGCCCGCCCAGGCCGCGCTAGGCGCAGCTCAGACGCAGACCGGACCGGCCCTCCTGCCCGACAGAAGCTGGCCCGAAGCCACTGGGAGCCACCATTGAGTTGGCACGGCCCCTAAGACCCAGCAACGCCACCCTCGCCCCCACGCCACCGTCCGAGCTCAGGACCCCGCCCCAGGTGGCCGGCAGGCCCGGGGAAGCGGCCTGGGCCCTCGATCCCGCTCCCGCCCCCGGCCATGGCGAAACGGCGGAGGGGCGGCTTTTTCCGTATGGAGCTGTGGAGAGCCACCCCGGCAGACAGGTGGCGGCGCCGGGGCTGGGCTGCAGTGGGGGCGGCCAGGTGCAGGTCGAGGGGCTCGCGGGCCGCACGGACGGCCCCCGGGTCCGCGGCCACGTCTGGTTTCCTTCAGGCCACCCCCGGAGCGTCTGGTGTGCCTCTGCCTTCCAGGGACGCCTTCTGGCCGCCTGGCCGCTCAGGCAGGCGGGGAGCGCCCCATCAGACGCTGGCTGTGGTGGGAGGGGCCTGAGGAGGTGGGGCTTGCAGCTGTGCCGGGCGGGGGCGGAGATAGCCGCGGGCGCGAACGCCGCGAGCGACAAAAGGAGAAGGCGGAGCTGGGGGAGGGCAAAAGGCCTAGAGCACCCGGTCTTCCCTAAGAGGTCTCCCATCCAAGTTCTAACCAGGCCCGACCCTGCTTAGCTTCCGCGATCGCGGCGAGATCGGGCCCTTCTAGGCTGCTTCGGCGGTGGATGCCGGCGGGGTGGCGGGCTGCCTCTTGAGGCGCAGCTCAGCAGGCGCTTGGGCCTTACCGTCAGCCCAGCGGCCCGCCCGTCCCGGCAGGGCCCCGCCGCCCGCCTAGGCAGGGGAACGGAGGTCTCGGGCACCTGGGGGTGGCGGAGGTGCTGGCGACCACCCCGCCCAGGGCGGGCGGGAGCCAGCCAACTTTTGGGAGCTAGGCGCCACGCCCCAGATCCCGCAGGCCGCTCACGGGGCAGTGGCCCAGGAGGCTTCCGGGCCCGGAGACCGCGGGCCCTTGGGCATCCCACCTGCCCGCCCAGGCCGCGCTAGGCGCAGCTCAGACGCAGACCGGACCGGCCCTCCTGCCCGACAGAAGCTGGCCCGAAGCCACTGGGAGCCACCATTGAGTTGGCACGGCCCCTAAGACCCAGCAACGCCACCCTCGCCCCCACGCCACCGTCCGAGCTCAGGACCCCGCCCCAGGTGGCCGGCAGGCCCGGGGAAGCGGCCTGGGCCCTCGATCCCGCTCCCGCCCCCGGCCATGGCGAAACGGCGGAGGGGCGGCTTTTTCCGTATGGAGCTGTGGAGAGCCACCCCGGCAGACAGGTGGCGGCGCCGGGGCTGGGCTGCAGTGGGGGCGGCCAGGTGCAGGTCGAGGGGCTCGCGGGCCGCACGGACGGCCCCCGGGTCCGCGGCCACGTCTGGTTCCCTTCAGGCCACCCCCGGAGCGTCTGGTGTGCCTCTGCCTTCCAGGGACGCCTTCTGGCCGCCTGGCCGCTCAGGCAGGCGGGGAGCGCCCCATCAGACGCTGGCTGTGGTGGGAGGGGCCTGAGGAGGTGGGGCTTGCAGCTGTGCCGGGCGGGGGCGGAGATAGCCGCGGGCGCGAACGCCGCAAGCGACAAAAGGAGAAGGCGGAGCGGGGGGCAAAAAGCCTAGAGCACCCGGTCTTCCCTAAGAGGTCTCCCATCCAAGTTCTAACCAGGCCCGACCCTGCTTAGCTTCCGCGATCGCGGCGAGATCGGGCCCTTCTAGGCTGCTTCGGCGGTGGATGCCGGCGGGGTGGCGGGCTGCCTCTTGAGGCGCAGCTCAGCAGGCGCTTGGGCCTTACCGTCAGCCCAGCGGCCCGCCCGTCCCGGCAGGGCCCCGCCGCCCGCCTAGGCAGGGGAACGGAGGTCTCGGGCACCTGGGGGTGGCGGAGGTGCTGGCGACCACCCCGCCCAGGGCGGGCGGGAGCCAGCCAACTTTTGGGAGCTAGGCGCCACGCCCCAGATCCCGCAGGCCGCTCACGGGGCAGTGGCCCAGGAGGCTTCCGGGCCCGGAGACCGCGGGCCCTTGGGCATCCCACCTGCCCGCCCAGGCCGCGCTAGGCGCAGCTCAGACGCAGACCGGACCGGCCCTCCTGCCCGACAGAAGCTGGCCCGAAGCCACTGGGAGCCACCATTGAGTTGGCACGGCCCCTAAGACCCAGCAACGCCACCCTCGCCCCCACGCCACCGTCCGAGCTCAGGACCCCGCCCCAGGTGGCCGGCAGGCCCGGGGAAGCGGCCTGGGCCCTCGATCCCGCTCCCGCCCCCGGCCATGGCGAAACGGCGGAGGGGCGGCTTTTTCCGTATGGAGCTGTGGAGAGCCACCCCGGCAGACAGGTGGCGGCGCCGGGGCTGGGCTGCAGTGGGGGCGGCCAGGTGCAGGTCGAGGGGCTCGCGGGCCGCACGGACGGCCCCCGGGTCCGCGGCCACGTCTGGTTCCCTTCAGGCCACCCCCGGAGCGTCTGGTGTGCCTCTGCCTTCCAGGGACGCCTTCTGGCCGCCTGGCCGCTCAGGCAGGCGGGGAGCGCCCCATCAGACGCTGGCTGTGGTGGGAGGGGCCTGAGGAGGTGGGGCTTGCAGCTGTGCCGGGCGGGGGCGGAGATAGCCGCGGGCGCGAACGCCGCGAGCGACAAAAGGAGAAGGCGGAGCTGGGGGAGGGCAAAAGGCCTAGAGCACCCGGTCTTCCCTAAGAGGTCTCCCATCCAAGTTCTAACCAGGCCCGACCCTGCTTAGCTTCCGCGATCGCGGCGAGATCGGGCCCTTCTAGGCTGCTTCGGCGGTGGATGCCGGCGGGGTGGCGGGCTGCCTCTTGAGGCGCAGCTCAGCAGGCGCTTGGGCCTTACCGTCAGCCCAGCGGCCCGCCCGTCCCGGCAGGGCCCCGCCGCCCGCCTAGGCAGGGGAACGGAGGTCTCGGGCACCTGGGGGTGGCGGAGGTGCTGGCGACCACCCCGCCCAGGGCGGGCGGGAGCCAGCCAACTTTTGGGAGCTAGGCGCCACGCCCCAGATCCCGCAGGCCGCTCACGGGGCAGTGGCCCAGGAGGCTTCCGGGCCCGGAGACCGCGGGCCCTTGGGCATCCCACCTGCCCGCCCAGGCCGCGCTAGGCGCAGCTCAGACGCAGACCGGACCGGCCCTCCTGCCCGACAGAAGCTGGCCCGAAGCCACTGGGAGCCACCATTGAGTTGGCACGGCCCCTAAGACCCAGCAACGCCACCCTCGCCCCCACGCCACCGTCCGAGCTCAGGACCCCGCCCCAGGTGGCCGGCAGGCCCGGGGAAGCGGCCTGGGCCCTCGATCCCGCTCCCGCCCCCGGCCATGGCGAAACGGCGGAGGGGCGGCTTTTTCCGTATGGAGCTGTGGAGAGCCACCCCGGCAGACAGGTGGCGGCGCCGGGGCTGGGCTGCAGTGGGGGCGGCCAGGTGCAGGTCGAGGGTCTCGCGGGGCGCACGGGCGGCCCCCGGGTCCGCGGCCACGTCTGGTTCCCTTCAGGCCACCCCCGGAGCGTCTGGTGTGCCTCTGCCTTCCAGGGACGCCTTCTGGCCGCCTGGCCGCTCAGGCAGGCGGGGAGCGCCCCATCAGACGCTGGCTGTGGTGGGAGGGGCCTGAGGAGGTGGGGCTTGCAGCTGTGCCGGGCGGGGGCGGAGATAGCCGCGGGCGTGAACGCCGCGAGCGACAAAAGGAGAAGGCGGAGCGGGAGGCAAAACGCCTAGAGCACCCGGTCTTCCCTAAGAGGTCTCCCATCCAAGTTCTAACCAGGCCCGACCCTACTTAGCTTCCGCGATCGCGGCGAGATCGGGCCCTTCTAGTCTGTTTCGGTGGTGGATGCCGGCAGGGTGGCGGGCTGCCTCTTGAGGCGCAGCTCAGCAGGCGCTTGGGCCTTACCGTCAGCCCAGCGGCCCGCCCGTCCCGGCAGGGCCCCGCCGCCCGCCTAGGCAGGGGAACGGAGGTCTCGGGCACCTGGGGGTGGCGGAGGTGCTGGCGACCACCCCGCCCAGGGCGGGCGGGAGCCAGCCAACTTTTGGGAGCTAGGCGCCACGCCCCAGATCCCGCAGGCCGCTCACGGGGCAGTGGCCCAGGAGGCTTCCGGGCCTGGAGACCGCGGGCCCTTGGGCATCCCACCTGCCCGCCCAGGCCGCGCTAGGCGCAGCTCAGACGCAGACCGGACCGGCCCTCCTGCCCGACAGAAGCTGGCCCGAAGCCACTGGGAGCCACCATTGAGTTGGCACGGCCCCTAAGACCCAGCAACGCCACCCTCGCCCCCACGCCACCGTCCGAGCTCAGGACCCCGCCCCAGGTGGCCGGCAGGCCCGGGGAAGCGGCCTGGGCCCTCGATCCCGCTCCCGCCCCCGGCCATGGCGAAACGGCGGAGGGGCGGCTTTTTCCGTATGGAGCTGTGGAGAGCCACCCCAGCAGACAGGTGGCGGCGCCGGGGCTGGGCTGCAGTGGGGGCGGCCAGGTGCAGGTCGAGGGGCTCGCGGGCCGCACGGACGGCCCCCGGGTCCGCGGCCACGTCTGGTTCCCTTCAGGCCACCCCCGGAGCGTCTGGTGTGCCTCTGCCTTCCAGGGACGCCTTCTGGCCGCCTGGCCGCTCAGGCAGGCGGGGAGCGCCCCATCAGACGCTGGCTGTGGTGGGAGGGGCCTGAGGAGGTGGGGCTTGCAGCTGTGCCGGGCGGGGGCGGAGATAGCCGCGGGCGCGAACGCCGCGAGCGACAAAAGGAGAAGGCGGAGCTGGGGGAGGGCAAAAGGCCTAGAGCACCCGGTCTTCCCTAAGAGGTCTCCCATCCAAGTTCTAACCAGGCCCGACCCTGCTTAGCTTCCGCGATCGCGGCGAGATCGGGCCCTTCTAGGCTGCTTCGGCGGTGGATGCCGGCGGGGTGGCGGGCTGCCTCTTGAGGCGCAGCTCAGCAGGCGCTTGGGCCTTACCGTCAGCCCAGCGGCCCGCCCGTCCCGGCAGGGCCCCGCCGCCCGCCTAGGCAGGGGAACGGAGGTCTCGGGCACCTGGGGGTGGCGGAGGTGCTGGCGACCACCCCGCCCAGGGCGGGCGGGAGCCAGCCAACTTTTGGGAGCTAGGCGCCACGCCCCAGATCCCGCAGGCCGCTCACGGGGCAGTGGCCCAGGAGGCTTCCGGGCCCGGAGACCGCGGGCCCTTGGGCATCCCACCTGCCCGCCCAGGCCGCGCTAGGCGCAGCTCAGACGCAGACCGGACCGGCCCTCCTGCCCGACAGAAGCTGGCCCGAAGCCACTGGGAGCCACCATTGAGTTGGCACGGCCCCTAAGACCCAGCAACGCCACCCTCGCCCCCACGCCACCGTCCGAGCTCAGGACCCCGCCCCAGGTGGCCGGCAGGCCCGGGGAAGCGGCCTGGGCCCTCGATCCCGCTCCCGCCCCCGGCCATGGCGAAACGGCGGAGGGGCGGCTTTTTCCGTATGGAGCTGTGGAGAGCCACCCCGGCAGACAGGTGGCGGCGCCGGGGCTGGGCTGCAGTGGGGGCGGCCAGGTGCAGGTCGAGGGGCTCGCGGGGCGCACGGGCGGCCCCCGGGTCCGCGGCCACGTCTGGTTCCCTTCAGGCCACCCCCGGAGCGTCTGGTGTGCCTCTGCCTTCCAGGGACGCCTTCTGGCCGCCTGGCCGCTCAGGCAGGCGGGGAGCGCCCCATCAGACGCTGGCTGTGGTGGGAGGGGCCTGAGGAGGTGGGGCTTGCAGCTGTGCCGGGCGGGGGCGGAGATAGCCGCGGGCGCGAACGCCGCGAGCGACAAAAGGAGAAGGCGGAGCGGGAGGCAAAACGCCTAGAGCACCCGGTCTTCCCTAAGAGGTCTCCCATCCAAGTTCTAACCAGGCCCGACCCTACTTAGCTTCCGCGATCGCGGCGAGATCGGGCCCTTCTAGTCTGTTTCGGTGGTGGATGCCGGCAGGGTGGCGGGCTGCCTCTTGAGGCGCAGCTCAGCAGGCGCTTGGGCCTTACCGTCAGCCCAGCGGCCCGCCCGTCCCGGCAGGGCCCCGCCGCCCGCCTAGGCAGGGGAACGGAGGTCTCGGGCACCTGGGGGTGGCGGAGGTGCTGGCGACCACCCCGCCCAGGGCGGGCGGGAGCCAGCCAACTTTTGGGAGCTAGGCGCCACGCCCCAGATCCCGCAGGCCGCTCACGGGGCAGTGGCCCAGGAGGCTTCCGGGCCCGGAGACCGCGGGCCCTTGGGCATCCCACCTGCCCGCCCAGGCCGCGCTAGGCGCAGCTCAGACGCAGACCGGACCGGCCCTCCTGCCCGACAGAAGCTGGCCCGAAGCCACTGGGAGCCACCATTGAGTTGGCACGGCCCCTAAGACCCAGCAACGCCACCCTCGCCCCCACGCCACCGTCCGAGCTCAGGACCCCGCCCCAGGTGGCCGGCAGGCCCGGGGAAGCGGCCTGGGCCCTCGATCCCGCTCCCGCCCCCGGCCATGGCGAAACGGCGGAGGGGCGGCTTTTTCCGTATGGAGCTGTGGAGAGCCACCCCGGCAGACAGGTGGCGGCGCCGGGGCTGGGCTGCAGTGGGGGCGGCCAGGTGCAGGTCGAGGGGCTCGCGGGCCGCACGGACGGCCCCCGGGTCCGCGGCCACGTCTGGTTTCCTTCAGGCCACCCCCGGAGCGTCTGGTGTGCCTCTGCCTTCCAGGGACGCCTTCTGGCCGCCTGGCCGCTCAGGCAGGCGGGGAGCGCCCCATCAGACGCTGGCTGTGGTGGGAGGGGCCTGAGGAGGTGGGGCTTGCAGCTGTGCCGGGCGGGGGCGGAGATAGCCGCGGGCGCGAACGCCGCGAGCGACAAAAGGAGAAGGCGGAGCTGGGGGAGGGCAAAAGGCCTAGAGCACCCGGTCTTCCCTAAGAGGTCTCCCATCCAAGTTCTAACCAGGCCCGACCCTGCTTAGCTTCCGCGATCGCGGCGAGATCGGGCCCTTCTAGGCTGCTTCGGCGGTGGATGCCGGCGGGGTGGCGGGCTGCCTCTTGAGGCGCAGCTCAGCAGGCGCTTGGGCCTTACCGTCAGCCCAGCGGCCCGCCCGTCCCGGCAGGGCCCCGCCGCCCGCCTAGGCAGGGGAACGGAGGTCTCGGGCACCTGGGGGTGGCGGAGGTGCTGGCGACCACCCCGCCCAGGGCGGGCGGGAGCCAGCCAACTTTTGGGAGCTAGGCGCCACGCCCCAGATCCCGCAGGCCGCTCACGGGGCAGTGGCCCAGGAGGCTTCCGGGCCCGGAGACCGCGGGCCCTTGGGCATCCCACCTGCCCGCCCAGGCCGCGCTAGGCGCAGCTCAGACGCAGACCGGACCGGCCCTCCTGCCCGACAGAAGCTGGCCCGAAGCCACTGGGAGCCACCATTGAGTTGGCACGGCCCCTAAGACCCAGCAACGCCACCCTCGCCCCCACGCCACCGTCCGAGCTCAGGACCCCGCCCCAGGTGGCCGGCAGGCCCGGGGAAGCGGCCTGGGCCCTCGATCCCGCTCCCGCCCCCGGCCATGGCGAAACGGCGGAGGGGCGGCTTTTTCCGTATGGAGCTGTGGAGAGCCACCCCGGCAGAAAGGTGGCGGCGCCGGGGCTGGGCTGCAGTGGGGGCGGCCAGGTGCAGGTCGAGGGGCTCGCGGGGCGCACGGGCGGCCCCCGGGTCCGCGGCCACGTCTGGTTCCCTTCAGGCCACCCCCGGAGCGTCTGGTGTGCCTCTGCCTTCCAGGGACGCCTTCTGGCCGCCTGGCCGCTCAGGCAGGCGGGGAGCGCCCCATCAGACGCTGGCTGTGGTGGGAGGGGCCTGAGGAGGTGGGGCTTGCAGCTGTGCCGGGCGGGGGCGGAGATAGCCGCGGGCGTGAACGCCGCGAGCGACAAAAGGAGAAGGCGGAGCGGGAGGCAAAACGCCTAGAGCACCCGGTCTTCCCTAAGAGGTCTCCCATCCAAGTTCTAACCAGGCCCGACCCTACTTAGCTTCCGCGATCGCGGCGAGATCGGGCCCTTCTAGTCTGTTTCGGTGGTGGATGCCGGCAGGGTGGCGGGCTGCCTCTTGAGGCGCAGCTCAGCAGGCGCTTGGGCCTTACCGTCAGCCCAGCGGCCCGCCCGTCCCGGCAGGGCCCCGCCGCCCGCCTAGGCAGGGGAACGGAGGTCTCGGGCACCTGGGGGTGGCGGAGGTGCTGGCGACCACCCCGCCCAGGGCGGGCGGGAGCCAGCCAACTTTTGGAGCTACTAGGCGCCACGCCCCAGATCCCGCAGGCCGCTCACGGGGCAGTGGCCCAGGAGGCTTCCGGGCCCGGAGACCGCGGGCCCTTGGGCATCCCACCTGCCCGCCCAGGCCGCGCTAGGCGCAGCTCAGACGCAGACCGGACCGGCCCTCCTGCCCGACAGAAGCTGGCCCGAAGCCACTGGGAGCCACCATTGAGTTGGCACGGCCCCTAAGACCCAGCAAACGCCACCCTCGCCCCCACGCCACCGTCCGAGCTCAGGACCCCGCCCCAGGTGGCCGGCAGGCCCGGGGAAGCGGCCTGGGCCCTCGATCCCGCTCCCGCCCCCCGGCCATGGCGAAACGGCGGAGGGGCGGCTTTTTCCGTATGGAGCTGTGAGAGCCACCCCGGCAGACAGGTGGCGGCGCCGGGGCTGGGCTGCAGTGGGGGCGGCCAGGTGCAGGTCGAGGGGCTCGCGGGCCGCACGGACGGCCCCCCGGGTCCGCGGCCACGTCTGGTTTCCTTCAGGCCACCCCCGGAGCGTCTGGTGTGCCTCTGCCTTCCAGGGACGCCTTCTGGCCGCCTGGCCGCTCAGGCAGGCGGGGAGCGCCCCATCAGACGCTGGCTGTGGTGGGAGGGGCCTGAGGAGGTGGGGCTTGCAGCTGTGCCGGGCGGGGGCGGAGATAGCCGCGGGCGCGAACGCCGCGAGCGACAAAAGGAGAAGGCGGAGCTGGGGGAGGGGCAAAAGGCCTAGAGCACCCGGTCTTCCCTAAGAGGTCTCCCATCCAAGTTCTAACCAGGCCCGACCCTGCTTAGCTTCCGCGATCGCGGCGAGATCGGGCCCTTCTAGGCTGCTTCGGCGGTGGATGCCGGCGGGGTGGCGGGCTGCCTCTTGAGGCGCAGCTCAGCAGGCGCTTGGGCCTTACCGTCAGCCCAGCGGCCCGCCCGTCCCGGCAGGGCCCCGCCGCCCGCCTAGGCAGGGGAACGGAGGTCTCGGGCACCTGGGGGTGGCGGAGGTGCTGGCGACCACCCCGCCCAGGGCGGGCGGGAGCCAGCCAACTTTTGGGAGCTAGGCGCCACGCCCCAGATCCCGCAGGCCGCTCACGGGGCAGTGGCCCAGGAGGCTTCCGGGCCCGGAGACCGCGGGCCCTTGGGCATCCCACCTGCCCGCCCAGGCCGCGCTAGGCGCAGCTCAGACGCAGACCGGACCGGCCCTCCTGCCCGACAGAAGCTGGCCCGAAGCCACTGGGAGCCACCATTGAGTTGGCACGGCCCCTAAGACCCAGCAACGCCACCCTCGCCCCCACGCCAACGTCCGAGCTCAGGACCCCGCCCCAGGTGGCCGGCAGGCCCGGGGAAGCGGCCTGGGCCCTCGATCCCGCTCCCGCCCCCGGCCATGGCGAAACGGCGGAGGGGCGGCTTTTTCCGTATGGAGCTGTGGAGAGCCACCCCGGCAGACAGGTGGCGGCGCCGGGGCTGGGCTGCAGTGGGCCAGGTGCAGGTCGAGGGGCTCGCGGGGCGCACGGGCGGCCCCCGGGTCCGCGGCCACGTCTGGTTCCCTTCAGGCCACCCCCGGAGCGTCTGGTGTGCCTCTGCCTTCCAGGGACGCCTTCTGGCCGCCTGGCCGCTCAGGCAGGCGGGGAGCGCCCCATCAGACGCTGGCTGTGGTGGGAGGGGCCTGAGGAGGTGGGGCTTGCAGCTGTGCCGGGCGGGGGCGGAGATAGCCGCGGGCGTGAACGCCGCGAGCGACAAAAGGAGAAGGCGGAGCGGGAGGCAAAACGCCTAGAGCACCCGGTCTTCCCTAAGAGGTCTCCCATCCAAGTTCTAACCAGGCCCGACCCTACTTAGCTTCCGCGATCGCGGCGAGATCGGGCCCTTCTAGTCTGTTTCGGTGGTGGATGCCGGCAGGGTGGCGGGCTGCCTCTTGAGGCGCAGCTCAGCAGGCGCTTGGGCCTTACCGTCAGCCCAGCGGCCCGCCCGTCCCGGCAGGGCCCCGCCGCCCGCCTAGGCAGGGGAACGGAGGTCTCGGGCACCTGGGGGTGGCGGAGGTGCTGGCGACCACCCCGCCCAGGGCGGGCGGGAGCCAGCCAACTTTTGGGAGCTAGGCGCCACGCCCCAGATCCCGCAGGCCGCTTACGGGGCAGTGGCCCAGGAGGCTTCCGGGCCCGGAGACCGCGGGCCCTTGGGCATCCCACCTGCCCGCCCAGGCCGCGCTAGGCGCAGCTCAGACGCAGACCGGACCGGCCCTCCTGCCCGACAGAAGCTGGCCCGAAGCCACTGGGAGCCACCATTGAGTTGGCACGGCCCCTAAGACCCAGCAACGCCACCCTCGCCCCCACGCCACCGTCCGAGCTCAGGACCCCGCCCCAGGTGGCCGGCAGGCCCGGGGAAGCGGCCTGGGCCCTCGATCCCGCTCCCGCCCCCGGCCATGGCGAAACGGCGGAGGGGCGGCTTTTTCCGTATGGAGCTGTGGAGAGCCACCCCGGCAGACAGGTGGCGGCGCCGGGGCTGGGCTGCAGTGGGGGCGGCCAGGTGCAGGTCGAGGGGCTCGCGGGCCGCACGGACGGCCCCCGGGTCCGCGGCCACGTCTGGTTTCCTTCAGGCCACCCCCGGAGCGTCTGGTGTGCCTCTGCCTTCCAGGGACGCCTTCTGGCCGCCTGGCCGCTCAGGCAGGCGGGGAGCGCCCCATCAGACGCTGGCTGTGGTGGGAGGGGCCTGAGGAGGTGGGGCTTGCAGCTGTGCCGGGCGGGGGCGGAGATAGCCGCGGGCGCGAACGCCGCGAGCGACAAAAGGAGAAGGCGGAGCTGGGGGAGGGCAAAAGGCCTAGAGCACCCGGTCTTCCCTAAGAGGTCTCCCATCCAAGTTCTAACCAGGCCCGACCCTGCTTAGCTTCCGCGATCGCGGCGAGATCGGGCCCTTCTAGGCTGCTTCGGCGGTGGATGCCGGCGGGGTGGCGGGCTGCCTCTTGAGGCGCAGCTCAGCAGGCGCTTGGGCCTTACCGTCAGCCCAGCGGCCCGCCCGTCCCGGCAGGGCCCCGCCGCCCGCCTAGGCAGGGGAACGGAGGTCTCGGGCACCTGGGGGTGGCGGAGGTGCTGGCGACCACCCCGCCCAGGGCGGGCGGGAGCCAGCCAACTTTTGGGAGCTAGGCGCCACGCCCCAGATCCCGCAGGCCGCTCACGGGGCAGTGGCCCAGGAGGCTTCCGGGCCCGGAGACCGCGGGCCCTTGGGCATCCCACCTGCCCGCCCAGGCCGCGCTAGGCGCAGCTCAGACGCAGACCGGACCGGCCCTCCTGCCCGACAGAAGCTGGC
This sequence comes from Stenella coeruleoalba, assembly GCF_951394435.1. Classification (NCBI taxonomy): domain Eukaryota; kingdom Metazoa; phylum Chordata; class Mammalia; order Artiodactyla; family Delphinidae; genus Stenella; species Stenella coeruleoalba. Next base: position 659,402 of record NW_027646275.1, read on the forward strand.
CCGAAGCCACTGGGAGCCACCATTGAGTTGGCACGGCCCCTAAGACCCAGCAACGCCACCCTCGCCCCCACGCCACCGTCCGAGCTCAGGACCCCGCCCCAGGTGGCCGGCAGGCCCGGGGAAGCGGCCTGGGCCCTCGATCCCGCTCCCGCCCCCGGCCATGGCGAAACGGCGGAGGGGCGGCTTTTTCCGTATGGAGCTGTGGAGAGCCACCCCGGCAGACAGGTGGCGGCGCCGGGGCTGGGCTGCAGTGGGGGCGGCCAGGTGCAGGTCGAGGGGCTCGCGGGGCGCACGGGCGGCCCCCGGGTCCGCGGCCACGTCTGGTTCCCTTCAGGCCACCCCCGGAGCGTCTGGTGTGCCTCTGCCTTCCAGGGACGCCTTCTGGCCGCCTGGCCGCTCAGGCAGGCGGGGAGCGCCCCATCAGATGCTGGCTGTGGTGGGAGGGGCCTGAGGAGGTGGGGCTTGCAGCTGTGCCGGGCGGGGGCGGAGATAGCCGCGGGCGTGAACGCCGCGAGCGACAAAAGGAGAAGGCGGAGCGGGAGGCAAAACGCCTAGAGCACCCGGTCTTCCCTAAGAGGTCTCCCATCCAAGTTCTAACCAGGCCCGACCCTACTTAGCTTCCGCGATCGCGGCGAGATCGGGCCCTTCTAGTCTGTTTCGGTGGTGGATGCCGGCAGGGTGGCGGGCTGCCTCTTGAGGCGCAGCTCAGCAGGCGCTTGGGCCTTACCGTCAGCCCAGCGGCCCGCCCGTCCCGGCAGGGCCCCGCCGCCCGCCTAGGCAGGGGAACGGAGGTCTCGGGCACCTGGGGGTGGCGGAGGTGCTGGCGACCACCCCGCCCAGGGCGGGCGGGAGCCAGCCAACTTTTGGGAGCTAGGCGCCACGCCCCAGATCCCGCAGGCCGCTCACGGGGCAGTGGCCCAGGAGGCTTCCGGGCCCGGAGACCGCGGGCCCTTGGGCATCCCACCTGCCCGCCCAGGCCGCGCTAGGCGCAGCTCAGACGCAGACCGGACCGGCCCTCCTGCCCGACAGAAGCTGGCCCGAAGCCACTGGGAGCCACCATTGAGTTGGCACGGCCCCTAAGACCCAGCAACGCCACCCTCGCCCCCACGCCACCGTCCGAGCTCAGGACCCCGCCCCAGGTGGCCGGCAGGCCCGGGGAAGCGGCCTGGGCCCTCGATCCCGCTCCCGCCCCCGGCCATGGCGAAACGGCGGAGGGGCGGCTTTTTCCGTATGGAGCTGTGGAGAGCCACCCCGGCAGACAGGTGGCGGCGCCGGGGCTGGGCTGCAGTGGGGGCGGCCAGGTGCAGGTCGAGGGGCTCGCGGGCCGCACGGACGGCCCCCGGGTCCGCGGCCACGTCTGGTTTCCTTCAGGCCACCCCCGGAGCGTCTGGTGTGCCTCTGCCTTCCAGGGACGCCTTCTGGCCGCCTGGCCGCTCAGGCAGGCGGGGAGCGCCCCATCAGACGCTGGCTGTGGTGGGAGGGGCCTGAGGAGGTGGGGCTTGCAGCTGTGCCGGGCGGGGGCGGAGATAGCCGCGGGCGCGAACGCTGCGAGCGACAAAAGGAGAAGGCGGAGCTGGGGGAGGGCAAAAGGCCTAGAGCACCCGGTCTTCCCTAAGAGGTCTCCCATCCAAGTTCTAACCAGGCCCGACCCTGCTTAGCTTCCGCGATCGCGGCGAGATCGGGCCCTTCTAGGCTGCTTCGGCGGTGGATGCCGGCGGGGTGGCGGGCTGCCTCTTGAGGCGCAGCTCAGCAGGCGCTTGGGCCTTACCGTCAGCCCAGCGGCCCGCCCGTCCCGGCAGGGCCCCGCCGCCCGCCTAGGCAGGGGAACGGAGGTCTCGGGCACCTGGGGGTGGCGGAGGTGCTGGCGACCACCCCGCCCAGGGCGGGCGGGAGCCAGCCAACTTTTGGGAGCTAGGCGCCACGCCCCAGATCCCGCAGGCCGCTCACGGGGCAGTGGCCCAGGAGGCTTCCGGGCCCGGAGACCGCGGGCCCTTGGGCATCCCACCTGCCCGCCCAGGCCGCGCTAGGCGCAGCTCAGACGCAGACCGGACCGGCCCTCCTGCCCGACAGAAGCTGGCCCGAAGCCACTGGGAGCCACCATTGAGTTGGCACGGCCCCTAAGACCCAGCAACGCCACCCTCGCCCCCACGCCACCGTCCGAGCTCAGGACCCCGCCCCAGGTGGCCGGCAGGCCCGGGGAAGCGGCCTGGGCCCTCGATCCCGCTCCCGCCCCCGGCCATGGCGAAACGGCGGAGGGGCGGCTTTTTCCGTATGGAGCTGTGGAGAGCCACCCCGGCAGACAGGTGGCGGCGCCGGGGCTGGGCTGCAGTGGGGGCGGCCAGGTGCAGGTCGAGGGGCTCGCGGGGCGCACGGGCGGCCCCCGGGTCCGCGGCCACGTCTGGTTCCCTTCAGGCCACCCCCGGAGCGTCTGGTGTGCCTCTGCCTTCCAGGGACGCCTTCTGGCCGCCTGGCCGCTCAGGCAGGCGGGGAGCGCCCCATCAGACGCTGGCTGTGGTGGGAGGGGCCTGAGGAGGTGGGGCTTGCAGCTGTGCCGGGCGGGGGCGGAGATAGCCGCGGGCGTGAACGCCGCGAGCGACAAAAGGAGAAGGCGGAGCGGGAGGCAAAACGCCTAGAGCACCCGGTCTTCCCTAAGAGGTCTCCCATCCAAGTTCTAACCAGGCCCGACCCTACTTAGCTTCCGCGATCGCGGCGAGATCGGGCCCTTCTAGTCTGTTTCGGCGGTGGATGCCGGCAGGGTGGCGGGCTGCCTCTTGAGGCGCAGCTCAGCAGGCGCTTGGGCCTTACCGTCAGCCCAGCGGCCCGCCCGTCCCGGCAGGGCCCCGCCGCCCGCCTAGGCAGGGGAACGGAGGTCTCGGGCACCTGGGGGTGGCGGAGGTGCTGGCGACCACCCCGCCCAGGGCGGGCGGGAGCCAGCCAACTTTTGGGAGCTAGGCGCCACGCCCCAGATCCCGCAGGCCGCTCACGGGGCAGTGACCCAGGAGGCTTCCGGGCCCGGAGACCGCGGGCCCTTGGGCATCCCACCTGCCCGCCCAGGCCGCGCTAGGCGCAGCTCAGACGCAGACCGGACCGGCCCTCCTGCCCGACAGAAGCTGGCCCGAAGCCACTGGGAGCCACCATTGAGTTGGCACGGCCCCTAAGACCCAGCAACGCCACCCTCGCCCCCACGCCACCGTCCGAGCTCAGGACCCCGCCCCAGGTGGCCGGCAGGCCCGGGGAAGCGGCCTGGGCCCTCGATCCCGCTCCCGCCCCCGGCCATGGCGAAACGGCGGAGGGGCGGCTTTTTCCGTATGGAGCTGTGGAGAGCCACCCCGGCAGACAGGTGGCGGCGCCGGGGCTGGGCTGCAGTGGGGGCGGCCAGGTGCAGGTCGAGGGGCTCGCGGGCCGCACGGACGGCCCCCGGGTCCGCGGCCACGTCTGGTTTCCTTCAGGCCACCCCCGGAGCGTCTGGTGTGCCTCTGCCTTCCAGGGACGCCTTCTGGCCGCCTGGCCGCTCAGGCAGGCGGGGAGCGCCCCATCAGACGCTGGCTGTGGTGGGAGGGGCCTGAGGAGGTGGGGCTTGCAGCTGTGCCGGGCGGGGGCGGAGATAGCCGCGGGCGCGAACGCCGCGAGCGACAAAAGGAGAAGGCGGAGCTGGGGGAGGGCAAAAAGCCTAGAGCACCCGGTCTTCCCTAAGAGGTCTCCCATCCAAGTTCTAACCAGGCCCGACCCTGCTTAGCTTCCGCGATCGCGGCGAGATCGGGCCCTTCTAGGCTGCTTCGGCGGTGGATGCCGGCGGGGTGGCGGGCTGCCTCTTGAGGCGCAGCTCAGCAGGCGCTTGGGCCTTACCGTCAGCCCAGCGGCCCGCCCGTCCCGGCAGGGCCCCGCCGCCCGCCTAGGCAGGGGAACGGAGGTCTCGGGCACCTGGGGGGTGGCGGAGGTGCTGGCGACCACCCCGCCCAGGGCGGGCGGGAGCCAGCCAACTTTTGGGAGCTAGGCGCCACGCCCCAGATCCCGCAGGCCGCTCACGGGGCAGTGGCCCAGGAGGCTTCCGGGCCCGGAGACCGCGGGCCCTTGGGCATCCCACCTGCCCGCCCACGCCGCGCTAGGCGCAGCTCAGACGCAGACCGGACCGGCCCTCCTGCCCGACAGAAGCTGGCCCGAAGCCACTGGGAGCCACCATTGAGTTGGCACGGCCCCTAAGACCCAGCAACGCCACCCTCGCCCCCACACCACCGTCCGAGCTCAGGACCCCGCCCCAGGTGGCCGGCAGGCCCGGGGAAGCGGCCTGGGCCCTCGATCCCGCTCCCGCCCCCGGCCATGGCGAAACGGCGGAGGGGCGGCTTTTTCCGTATGGAGCTGTGGAGAGCCACCCCGGCAGACAGGTGGCGGCGCCGGGGCTGGGCTGCAGTGGGGGCGGCCAGGTGCAGGTCGAGGGGCTCGCGGGCCGCACGGACGGCCCCCGGGTCCGCGGCCACGTCTGGTTCCCTTCAGGCCACCCCCGGAGCGTCTGGTGTGCCTCTGCCTTCCAGGGACGCCTTCTGGCCGCCTGGCCGCTCAGGCAGGCGGGGAGCGCCCCATCAGACGCTGGCTGTGGTGGGAGGGGCCTGAGGAGGTGGGGCTTGCAGCTGTGCCGGGCGGGGGCGGAGATAGCCGCGGGCGCGAACGCCGCGAGCGACAAAAGGAGAAGGCGGAGCGTGGGGGGGGCAAAAAGCCTAGAGCACCCGGTCTTCCCTAAGAGGTCTCCCATCCAAGTTCTAACCAGGCCCGACCCTGCTTAGCTTCCGCGATCGCGGCGAGATCGGGCCCTTCTAGGCTGCTTCGGCGGTGGATGCCGGCGGGGTGGCGGGCTGCCTCTTGAGGCGCAGCTCAGCAGGCGCTTGGGCCTTACCGTCAGCCCAGCGGCCCGCCCGTCCCGGCAGGGCCCCGCCGCCCGCCTAGGCAGGGGAACGGAGGTCTCGGGCACCTGGGGGTGGCGGAGGTGCTGGCGACCACCCCGCCCAGGGCGGGCGGGAGCCAGCCAACTTTTGGGAGCTAGGCGCCACGCCCCAGATCCCGCAGGCCGCTCACGGGGCAGTGGCCCAGGAGGCTTCCGGGCCCGGAGACCGCGGGCCCTTGGGCATCCCACCTGCCCGCCCAGGCCGCGCTAGGCGCAGCTCAGACGCAAACCGGACCGGCCCTCCTGCCCGACAGAAGCTGGCCCGAAGCCACTGGGAGCCACCATTGAGTTGGCACGGCCCCTAAGACCCAGCAACGCCACCCTCGCCCCCACGCCACCGTCCGAGCTCAGGACCCCGCCCCAGGTGGCCGGCAGGCCCGGGGAAGCGGCCTGGGCCCTCGATCCCGCTCCCGCCCCCGGCCATGGCGAAACGGCGGAGGGGCGGCTTTTTCCGTATGGAGCTGTGGAGAGCCACCCCGGCAGACAGGTGGCGGCGCCGGGGCTGGGCTGCAGTGGGGGCGGCCAGGTGCAGGTCGAGGGGCTCGCGGGCCGCACGGACGGCCCCCGGGTCCGCGGCCACGTCTGGTTCCCTTCAGGCCACCCCCGGAGCGTCTGGTGTGCCTCTGCCTTCCAGGGACGCCTTCTGGCCGCCTGGCCGCTCAGGCAGGCGGGGAGCGCCCCATCAGACGCTGGCTGTGGTGGGAGGGGCCTGAGGAGGTGGGGCTTGCAGCTGTGCCGGGCGGGGGCGGAGATAGCCGCGGGCGCGAACGCCGCGAGCGACAAAAGGAGAAGGCGGAGCGTGGGGGGGGCAAAAAGCCTAGAGCACCCGGTCTTCCCTAAGAGGTCTCCCATCCAAGTTCTAACCAGGCCCGACCCTGCTTAGCTTCCGCGATCGCGGCGAGATCGGGCCCTTCTAGGCTGCTTCGGCGGTGGATGCCGGCGGGGTGGCGGGCTGCCTCTTGAGGCGCAGCTCAGCAGGCGCTTGGGCCTTACCGTCAGCCCAGCGGCCCGCCCGTCCCGGCAGGGCCCCGCCGCCCGCCTAGGCAGGGGAACGGAGGTCTCGGGCACCTGGGGGTGGCGGAGGTGCTGGCGACCACCCCGCCCAGGGCGGGCGGGAGCCAGCCAACTTTTGGGAGCTAGGCGCCACGCCCCAGATCCCGCAGGCCGCTCACGGGGCAGTGGCCCAGGAGGCTTCCGGGCCCGGAGACCGCGGGCCCTTGGGCATCCCACCTGCCCGCCCAGGCCGCGCTAGGCGCAGCTCAGACGCAGACCGGACCGGCCCTCCTGCCCGACAGAAGCTGGCCCGAAGCCACTGGGAGCCACCATTGAGTTGGCACGGCCCCTAAGACCCAGCAACGCCACCCTCGCCCCCACGCCACCGTCCGAGCTCAGGACCCCGCCCCAGGTGGCCGGCAGGCCCGGGGAAGCGGCCTGGGCCCTCGATCCCGCTCCCGCCCCCGGCCATGGCGAAACGGCGGAGGGGCGGCTTTTTCCGTATGGAGCTGTGGAGAGCCACCCCGGCAGACAGGTGGCGGCGCCGGGGCTGGGCTGCAGTGGGGGCGGCCAGGTGCAGGTCGAGGGGCTCGCGGGCCGCACGGACGGCCCCCGGGTCCGCGGCCACGTCTGGTTCCCTTCAGGCCACCCCCGGAGCGTCTGGTGTGCCTCTGCCTTCCAGGGACGCCTTCTGGCCGCCTGGCCGCTCAGGCAGGCGGGGAGCGCCCCATCAGACGCTGGCTGTGGTGGGAGGGGCCTGAGGAGGTGGGGCTTGCAGCTGTGCCGGGCGGGGGCGGAGATAGCCGCGGGCGCGAACGCCGCGAGCGACAAAAGGAGAAGGCGGAGCGTGGGGGGGGCAAAAAGCCTAGAGCACCCGGTCTTCCCTAAGAGGTCTCCCATCCAAGTTCTAACCAGGCCCGACCCTGCTTAGCTTCCGCGATCGCGGCGAGATCGGGCCCTTCTAGGCTGCTTCGGCGGTGGATGCCGGCGGGGTGGCGGGCTGCCTCTTGAGGCGCAGCTCAGCAGGCGCTTGGGCCTTACCGTCAGCCCAGCGGCCCGCCCGTCCCGGCAGGGCCCCGCCGCCCGCCTAGGCAGGGGAACGGAGGTCTCGGGCACCTGGGGGTGGCGGAGGTGCTGGCGACCACCCCGCCCAGGGCGGGCGGGAGCCAGCCAACTTTTGGGAGCTAGGCGCCACGCCCCAGATCCCGCAGGCCGCTCACGGGGCAGTGGCCCAGGAGGCTTCCGGGCCCGGAGACCGCGGGCCCTTGGGCATCCCACCTGCCCGCCCAGGCCGCGCTAGGCGCAGCTCAGACGCAGACCGGACCGGCCCTCCTGCCCGACAGAAGCTGGCCCGAAGCCACTGGGAGCCACCATTGAGTTGGCACGGCCCCTAAGACCCAGCAACGCCACCCTCGCCCCCACGCCACCGTCCGAGCTCAGGACCCCGCCCCAGGTGGCCGGCAGGCCCGGGGAAGCGGCCTGGGCCCTCGATCCCGCTCCCGCCCCCGGCCATGGCGAAACGGCGGAGGGGCGGCTTTTTCCGTATGGAGCTGTGGAGAGCCACCCCGGCAGACAGGTGGCGGCGCCGGGGCTGGGCTGCAGTGGGGGCGGCCAGGTGCAGGTCGAGGGGCTCGCGGGCCGCACGGACGGCCCCCGGGTCCGCGGCCACGTCTGGTTCCCTTCAGGCCACCCCCGGAGCGTCTGGTGTGCCTCTGCCTTCCAGGGACGCCTTCTGGCCGCCTGGCCGCTCAGGCAGGCGGGGAGCGCCCCATCAGACGCTGGCTGTGGTGGGAGGGGCCTGAGGAGGTGGGGCTTGCAGCTGTGCCGGGCGGGGGCGGAGATAGCCGCGGGCGCGAACGCCGCGAGCGACAAAAGGAGAAGGCGGAGCGTGGGGGGGGCAAAAAGCCTAGAGCACCCGGTCTTCCCTAAGAGGTCTCCCATCCAAGTTCTAACCAGGCCCGACCCTGCTTAGCTTCCGCGATCGCGGCGAGATCGGGCCCTTCTAGGCTGCTTCGGCGGTGGATGCCGGCGGGGTGGCGGGCTGCCTGCTCAGCAGGCGCTTGGGCCTTACCGTCAGCCCAGCGGCCCGCCCGTCCCGGCAGGGCCCCGCCGCCCGCCTAGGCAGGGGAACGGAAGTCTCGGGCACCTGGGGGTGGCGGAGGTGCTGGCGACCACCCCGCCCAGGGCGGGCGGGAGCCAGCCAACTTTTGGGAGCTAGGCGCCACGCCCCAGATCCCGCAGGCCGCTCACGGGGCAGTGGCCCAGGAGGCTTCCGGGCCCGGAGACCGCGGGCCCTTGGGCATCCCACCTGCCCGCCCAGGCCGCGCTAGGCGCAGCTCAGACGCAGACCGGACCGGCCCTCCTGCCCGACAGAAGCTGGCCCGAAGCCACTGGGAGCCACCATTGAGTTGGCACGGCCCCTAAGACCCAGCAACGCCACCCTCGCCCCCACGCCACCGTCCGAGCTCAGGACCCCGCCCCAGGTGGCCGGCAGGCCCGGGGAAGCGGCCTGGGCCCTCGATCCCGCTCCCGCCCCCGGCCATGGCGAAACGGCGGAGGGGCGGCTTTTTCCGTATGGAGCTGTGGAGAGCCACCCCGGCAGACAGGTGGCGGCGCCGGGGCTGGGCTGCAGTGGGGGCGGCCAGGTGCAGGTCGAGGGGCTCGCGGGCCGCACGGACGGCCCCCGGGTCCGCGGCCACGTCTGGTTCCCTTCAGGCCACCCCCGGAGCGTCTGGTGTGCCTCTGCCTTCCAGGGACGCCTTCTGGCCGCCTGGCCGCTCAGGCAGGCGGGGAGCGCCCCATCAGACGCTGGCTGTGGTGGGAGGGGCCTGAGGAGGTGGGGCTTGCAGCTGTGCCGGGCGGGGCCGGAGATAGCCGCGGGCGCGAACGCCACGAGCGACAAAAGGAGAAGGCGGAGCGTGGGGGGGGCAAAAAGCCTAGAGCACCCGGTCTTCCCTAAGAGGTCTCCCATCCAAGTTCTAACCAGGCCCGACCCTGCTTAGCTTCCGCGATCGCGGCGAGATCGGGCCCTTCTAGGCTGCTTCGGCGGTGGATGCCGGCGGGGTGGCGGGCTGCCTCTTGAGGCGCAGCTCAGCAGGCGCTTGGGCCTTACCGTCAGCCCAGCGGCCCGCCCGTCCCGGCAGGGCCCCGCCGCCCGCCTAGGCAGGGGAACGGAGGTCTCGGGCACCTGGGGGTGGCGGAGGTGCTGGCGACCACCCCGCCCAGGGCGGGCGGGAGCCAGCCAACTTTTGGGAGCTAGGCGCCACGCCCCAGATCCCGCAGGCCGCTCACGGGGCAGTGGCCCAGGAGGCTTCCGGGCCCGGAGACCGCGGGCCCTTGGGCATCCCACCTGCCCGCCCAGGCCGCGCTAGGCGCAGCTCAGACGCAGACCGGACCGGCCCTCCTGCCCGACAGAAGCTGGCCCGAAGCCACTGGGAGCCACCATTGAGTTGGCACGGCCCCTAAGACCCAGCAACGCCACCCTCGCCCCCACGCCACCGTCCGAGCTCAGGACCCCGCCCCAGGTGGCCGGCAGGCCCGGGGAAGCGGCCTGGGCCCTCGATCCCGCTCCCGCCCCCGGCCATGGCGAAACGGCGGAGGGGCGGCTTTTTCCGTATGGAGCTGTGGAGAGCCACCCCGGCAGACAGGTGGCGGCGCCGGGGCTGGGCTGCAGTGGGGGCGGCCAGGTGCAGGTCGAGGGGCTCGCGGGCCGCACGGACGGCCCCCGGGTCCGCGGCCACGTCTGGTTCCCTTCAGGCCACCCCCGGAGCGTCTGGTGTGCCTCTGCCTTCCAGGGACGCCTTCTGGCCGCCTGGCCGCTCAGGCAGGCGGGGAGCGCCCCATCAGACGCTGGCTGTGGTGGGAGGGGCCTGAGGAGGTGGGGCTTGCAGCTGTGCCGGGCGGGGGCGGAGATAGCCGCGGGCGCGAACGCCGCGAGCGACAAAAGGAGAAGGCGGAGCGTGGGGGGGGCAAAAAGCCTAGAGCACCCGGTCTTCCCTAAGAGGTCTCCCATCCAAGTTCTAACCAGGCCCGACCCTGCTTAGCTTCCGCGATCGCGGCGAGATCGGGCCCTTCTAGGCTGCTTCGGCGGTGGATGCTGGCGGGGTGGCGGGCTGCCTCTTGAGGCGCAGCTCAGCAGGCGCTTGGGCCTTACCGTCAGCCCAGCGGCCCGCCCGTCCCGGCAGGGCCCCGCCGCCCGCCTAGGCAGGGGAACGGAGGTCTCGGGCACCTGGGGGTGGCGGAGGTGCTGGCGACCACCCCGCCCAGGGCGGGCGGGAGCCAGCCAACTTTTGGGAGCTAGGCGCCACGCCCCAGATCCCGCAGGCCGCTCACGGGGCAGTGGCCCAGGAGGCTTCCGGGCCCGGAGACCGCGGGCCCTTGGGCATCCCACCTGCCCGCCCAGGCCGCGCTAGGCGCAGCTCAGACGCAGACCGGACCGGCCCTCCTGCCCGACAGAAGCTGGCCCGAAGCCACTGGGAGCCACCATTGAGTTGGCACGGCCCCTAAGACCCAGCAACGCCACCCTCGCCCCCACGCCACCGTCCGAGCTCAGGACCCCGCCCCAGGTGGCCGGCAGGCCCGGGGAAGCGGCCTGGGCCCTCGATCCCGCTCCCGCCCCCGGCCATGGCGAAACGGCGGAGGGGCGGCTTTTTCCGTATGGAGCTGTGGAGAGCCACCCCGGCAGACAGGTGGCGGCGCCGGGGCTGGGCTGCAGTGGGGGCGGCCAGGTGCAGGTCGAGGGGCTCGCGGGCCGCACGGACGGCCCCGGGTCCGCGGCCACGTCTGGTTCCCTTCAGGCCACCCCCGGAGCGTCTGGTGTGCCTCTGCCTTCCAGGGACGCCTTCTGGCCGCCTGGCCGCTCAGGCAGGCGGGGAGCGCCCCATCAGACGCTGGCTGTGGTGGGAGGGGCCTGAGGAGGTGGGGCTTGCAGCTGTGCCGGGCGGGGGCGGAGATAGCCGTGCACGCCGTGAGCGACAAAAGGAGAAGGCGGAGCTGGGGGGGGGCAAAAAGCCTAGAGCACCCGGTCTTCCCTAAGAGGTCTCCCATCCAAGTTCTAACCAGGCCCGACCCTGCTTAGCTTCCGCGATCGCGGCGAGATCGGGCCCTTCTAGGCTGCTTCGGCGGTGGATGCCGGTGGGGTGGCGGGCTGCCTCTTGAGGCGCAGCTCAGCAGGCGCTTGGGCCTTACCGTCAGCCCAGCGGCCCGCCCGTCCCGGCAGGGCCCCGCCGCCCGCCTAGGCAGGGGAACGGAGGTCTCGGGCACCTGGGGGTGGCGGAGGTGCTGGCGACCACCCCGCCCAGGGCGGGCGGGAGCCAGCCAACTTTTGGGAGCTAGGCGCCACTCCCCAGATCCCACAGGCCGCTCACGGGGCAGTGGCCCAGGAGGCTTCCGGGCCCGGAGACCGCGGGCCCTTGGGCATCCCACCTGCCCGCCCAGGCCGCGCTAGGCGCAGCTCAGACGCAGACCGGACCGGCCCTCCTGCCCGACAGAAGCTGGCCCGAAGCCACTGGGAGCCACCATTGAGTTGGCACGGCCCCTAAGACCCAGCAACGCCACCCTCGCCCCCACGCCACCGTCCGAGCTCAGGACCCCGCCCCAGGTGGCCGGCAGGCCCGGGGAAGCGGCCTGGGCCCTCGATCCCGCTCCCGCCCCCGGCCATGGCGAAACGGCGGAGGGGCGGCTTTTTCCGTATGGAGCTGTGGAGAGCCACCCCGGCAGACAGGTGGCGGCGCCGGGGCTGGGCTGCAGTGGGGGCGGCCAGGTGCAGGTCGAGGGGCTCGCGGGGCGCACGGGCGGCCCCCGGGTCCGCGGCCACGTCTGGTTCCCTTCAGGCCACCCCCGGAGCGTCTGGTGTGCCTCTGCCTTCCAGGGACGCCTTCTGGCCGCCTGGCCGCTCAGGCAGGCGGGGAGCGCCCCATCAGACGCTGGCTGTGGTGGGAGGGGCCTGAGGAGGTGGGGCTTGCAGCTGTGCCGGGCGGGGGCGGAGATAGCCGCGGGCGCGAACGCCGCGAGCGACAAAAGGAGAAGGCGGAGCGTGGGGGGGGCAAAAAGCCTAGAGCACCCGGTCTTCCCTAAGAGGTCTCCCATCCAAGTTCTAACCAGGCCCGACCCTGCTTAGCTTCCGCGATCGCGGCGAGATCGGGCCCTTCTAGGCTGCTTCGGCGGTGGATGCCGGCGGGGTGGCGGGCTGCCTCTTGAGGCGCAGCTCAGCAGGCGCTTGGGCCTTACCGTCAGCCCAGCGGCCCGCCCGTCCCGGCAGGGCCCCGCCGCCCGCCTAGGCAGGGGAACGGAGGTCTCGGGCACCTGGGGGTGGCGGAGGTGCTGGCGACCACCCCGCCCAGGGCGGGCGGGAGCCAGCCAACTTTTGGGAGCTAGGCGCCACGCCCCAGATCCCGCAGGCCGCTCACGGGGCAGTGGCCCAGGAGGCTTCCGGGCCCGGAGACCGCGGGCCCTTGGGCATCCCACCTGCCCGCCCAGGCCGCGCTAGGCGCAGCTCAGACGCAGACCGGACCGGCCCTCCTGCCCGACAGAAGCTGGCCCGAAGCCACTGGGAGCCACCATTGAGTTGGCACGGCCCCTAAGACCCAGCAACGCCACCCTCGCCCCCACGCCACCGTCCGAGCTCAGGACCCCGCCCCAGGTGGCCGGCAGGCCCGGGGAAGCGGCCTGGGCCCTCGATCCCGCTCCCGCCCCCGGCCATGGCGAAACGGCGGAGGGGCGGCTTTTTCCGTATGGAGCTGTGGAGAGCCACCCCGGCAGACAGGTGGCGGCGCCGGGGCTGGGCTGCAGTGGGGGCGGCCAGGTGCAGGTCGAGGGGCTCGCGGGGCGCACGGGCGGCCCCCGGGTCCGCGGCCACGTCTGGTTCCCTTCAGGCCACCCCCGGAGCGTCTGGTGTGCCTCTGCCTTCCAGGGACGCCTTCTGGCCGCCTGGCCGCTCAGGCAGGCGGGGAGCGCCCCATCAGACGCTGGCTGTGGTGGGAGGGGCCTGAGGAGGTGGGGCTTGCAGCTGTGCCGGGCGGGGGCGGAGATAGCCGCGGGCGCGAACGCCGCGAGCGACAAAAGGAGAAGGCGGAGCGTGGGGGGGGCAAAAAGCCTAGAGCACCCGGTCTTCCCTAAGAGGTCTCCCATCCAAGTTCTAACCAGGCCCGACCCTGCTTAGCTTCCGCGATCGCGGCGAGATCGGGCCCTTCTAGGCTGCTTCGGCGGTGGATGCCGGCGGGGTGGCGGGCTGCCTCTTGAGGCGCAGCTCAGCAGGCGCTTGGGCCTTACCGTCAGCCCAGCGGCCCGCCCGTCCCGGCAGGGCCCCGCCGCCCGCCTAGGCAGGGGAACGGAGGTCTCGGGCACCTGGGGGTGGCGGAGGTGCTGGCGACCACCCCGCCCAGGGCGGGCGGGAGCCAGCCAACTTTTGGGAGCTAGGCGCCACGCCCCAGATCCCGCAGGCCGCTCACGGGGCAGTGGCCCAGGAGGCTTCCGGGCCCGGAGACCGCGGGCCCTTGGGCATCCCACCTGCCCGCCCAGGCCGCGCTAGGCGCAGCTCAGACGCAGACCGGACCGGCCCTCCTGCCCGACAGAAGCTGGCCCGAAGCCACTGGGAGCCACCATTGAGTTGGCACGGCCCCTAAGACCCAGCAACGCCACCCTCGCCCCCACGCCACCGTCCGAGCTCAGGACCCCGCCCCAGGTGGCCGGCAGGCCCGGGGAAGCGGCCTGGGCCCTCGATCCCGCTCCCGCCCCCGGCCATGGCGAAACGGCGGAGGGGCGGCTTTTTCCGTATGGAGCTGTGGAGAGCCACCCCGGCAGACAGGTGGCGGCGCCGGGGCTGGGCTGCAGTGGGGGCGGCCAGGTGCAGGTCGAGGGGCTCGCGGGCCGCACGGACGGCCCCCGGGTCCGCGGCCACGTCTGGTTCCCTTCAGGCCACCCCCGGAGCGTCTGGTGTGCCTCTGCCTTCCAGGGACGCCTTCTGGCCGCCTGGCCGCTCAGGCAGGCGGGGAGCGCCCCATCAGACGCTGGCTGTGGTGGGAGGGGCCTGAGGAGGTGGGGCTTGCAGCTGTGCCGGGCGGGGGCGGAGATAGCCGCGGGCGCGAACGCCGCGAGCGACAAAAGGAGAAGGCGGAGCGTGGGGGGGGCAAAAAGCCTAGAGCACCCGGTCTTCCCTAAGAGGTCTCCCATCCAAGTTCTAACCAGGCCCGACCCTGCTTAGCTTCCGCGATCGCGGCGAGATCGGGCCCTTCTAGGCTGCTTCGGTGGTGGATGCCGGCGGGGTGGCGGGCTGCCTCTTGAGGCGCAGCTCAGCAGGCGCTTGGGCCTTACCGTCAGCCCAGCGGCCCGCCCGTCCCGGCAGGGCCCCGCCGCCCGCCTAGGCAGGGGAACGGAGGTCTCGGGCACCTGGGGGTGGCGGAGGTGCTGGCGACCACCCCGCCCAGGGCGGGCGGGAGCCAGCCAACTTTTGGGAGCTAGGCGCCACGCCCCAGATCCCGCAGGCCGCTCACGGGGCAGTGGCCCAGGAGGCTTCCGGGCCCGGAGACCGCGGGCCCTTGGGCATCCCACCTGCCCGCCCAGGCCGCGCTAGGCGCAGCTCAGACGCAGACCGGACCGGCCCTCCTGCCCGACAGAAGCTGGCCCGAAGCCACTGGGAGCCACCATTGAGTTGGCACGGCCCCTAAGACCCAGCAACGCCACCCTCGCCCCCACGCCACCGTCCGAGCTCAGGACCCCGCCCCAGGTGGCCGGCAGGCCCGGGGAAGCGGCCTGGGCCCTCGATCCCGCTCCCGCCCCCGGCCATGGCGAAACGGCGGAGGGGCGGCTTTTTCCGTATGGAGCTGTGGAGAGCCACCCCGGCAGACAGGTGGCGGCGCCGGGGCTGGGCTGCAGTGGGGGCGGCCAGGTGCAGGTCGAGGGGCTCGCGGGCCGCACGGACGGCCCCCGGGTCCGCGGCCACGTCTGGTTCCCTTCAGGCCACCCCCGGAGCGTCTGGTGTGCCTCTGCCTTCCAGGGACGCCTTCTGGCCGCCTGGCCGCTCAGGCAGGCGGGGAGCGCCCCATCAGACGCTGGCTGTGGTGGGAGGGGCCTGAGGAGGTGGGGCTTGCAGCTGTGCCGGGCGGGGGCGGAGATAGCCGCGAACGCCGCGAGCGACAAAAGGAGAAGGCGGAGCTGGGGGAGGGCAAAAAGCCTAGAGCACCCGGTCTTCCCTAAGAGGTCTCCCATCCAAGTTCTAACCAGGCCCGACCCTGCTTAGCTTCCGCGATCGCGGCGAGATCGGGCCCTTCTAGGCTGCTTCGGCGGTGGATGCCGGCGGGGTGGCGGGCTGCCTCTTGAGGCGCAGCTCAGCAGGCGCTTGGGCCTTACCGTCAGCCCAGCGGCCCGCCCGTCCCGGCAGGGCCCCGCCGCCCGCCTAGGCAGGGGAACGGAGGTCTCGGGCACCTGGGGGGTGGCGGAGGTGCTGGCGACCACCCCGCCCAGGGCGGGCGGGAGCCAGCCAACTTTTGGGAGCTAGGCGCCACGCCCCAGATCCCGCAGGCCGCTCACGGGGCAGTGGCCCAGGAGGCTTCCGGGCCCGGAGACCGCGGGCCCTTGGGCATCCCACCTGCCCGCCCACGCCGCGCTAGGCGCAGCTCAGACGCAGACCGGACCGGCCCTCCTGCCCGACAGAAGCTGGCCCGAAGCCACTGGGAGCCACCATTGAGTTGGCACGGCCCCTAAGACCCAGCAACGCCACCCTCGCCCCCACGCCACCGTCCGAGCTCAGGACCCCGCCCCAGGTGGCCGGCAGGCCCGGGGAAGCGGCCTGGGCCCTCGATCCCGCTCCCGCCCCCGGCCATGGCGAAACGGCGGAGGGGCGGCTTTTTCCGTATGGAGCTGTGGAGAGCCACCCCGGCAGACAGGTGGCGGCGCCGGGGCTGGGCTGCAGTGGGGGCGGCCAGGTGCAGGTCGAGGGGCTCGCGGGCCGCACGGACGGCCCCCGGGTCCGCGGCCACGTCTGGTTCCCTTCAGGCCACCCCCGGAGCGTCTGGTGTGCCTCTGCCTTCCAGGGACGCCTTCTGGCCGCCTGGCCGCTCAGGCAGGCGGGGAGCGCCCCATCAGACGCTGGCTGTGGTGGGAGGGGCCTGAGGAGGTGGGGCTTGCAGCTGTGCCGGGCGGGGGCGGAGATAGCCGCGGGCGCGAACGCCGCGAGCGACAAAAGGAGAAGGCGGAGCGTGGGGGGGGCAAAAAGCCTAGAGCACCCGGTCTTCCCTAAGAGGTCTCCCATCCAAGTTCTAACCAGGCCCGACCCTGCTTAGCTTCCGCGATCGCGGCGAGATCGGGCCCTTCTAGGCTGCTTCGGTGGTGGATGCCGGCGGGGTGGCGGGCTGCCTCTTGAGGCGCAGCTCAGCAGGCGCTTGGGCCTTACCGTCAGCCCAGCGGCCCGCCCGTCCCGGCAGGGCCCCGCCGCCCGCCTAGGCAGGGGAACGGAGGTCTCGGGCACCTGGGGGTGGCGGAGGTGCTGGCGACCACCCCGCCCAGGGCGGGCGGGAGCCAGCCAACTTTTGGGAGCTAGGCGCCACGCCCCAGATCCCGCAGGCCGCTCACGGGGCAGTGGCCCAGGAGGCTTCCGGGCCCGGAGACCGCGGGCCCTTGGGCATCCCACCTGCCCGCCCAGGCCGCGCTAGGCGCAGCTCAGACGCAGACCGGACCGGCCCTCCTGCCCGACAGAAGCTGGCCCGAAGCCACTGGGAGCCACCATTGAGTTGGCACGGCCCCTAAGACCCAGCAACGCCACCCTCGCCCCCACGCCACCGTCCGAGCTCAGGACCCCGCCCCAGGTGGCCGGCAGGCCCGGGGAAGCGGCCTGGGCCCTCGATCCCGCTCCCGCCCCCGGCCATGGCGAAACGGCGGAGGGGCGGCTTTTTCCGTATGGAGCTGTGGAGAGCCACCCCGGCAGACAGGTGGCGGCGCCGGGGCTGGGCTGCAGTGGGGGCGGCCAGGTGCAGGTCGAGGGGCTCGCGGGCCGCACGGACGGCCCCCGGGTCCGCGGCCACGTCTGGTTCCCTTCAGGCCACCCCCGGAGCGTCTGGTGTGCCTCTGCCTTCCAGGGACGCCTTCTGGCCGCCTGGCCGCTCAGGCAGGCGGGGAGCGCCCCATCAGACGCTGGCTGTGGTGGGAGGGGCCTGAGGAGGTGGGGCTTGCAGCTGTGCCGGGCGGGGGCGGAGATAGCCGCGGGCGCGAACGCCGCGAGCGACAAAAGGAGAAGGCGGAGCGGGGGGCAAAAAGCCTAGAGCACCCGGTCTTCCCTAAGAGGTCTCCCATCCAAGTTCTAACCAGGCCCGACCCTGCTTAGCTTCCGCGATCGCGGCGAGATCGGGCCCTTCTAGGCTGCTTCGGCGGTGGATGCCGGCGGGGTGGCGGGCTGCCTCTTGAGGCGCAGCTCAGCAGGCGCTTGGGCCTTACCGTCAGCCCAGCGGCCCGCCCGTCCCGGCAGGGCCCCGCCGCCCGCCTAGGCAGGGGAACGGAGGTCTCGGGCACCTGGGGGTGGCGGAGGTGCTGGCGACCACCCCGCCCAGGGCGGGCGGGAGCCAGCCAACTTTTGGGAGCTAGGCGCCACGCCCCAGATCCCGCAGGCCGCTCACGGGGCAGTGGCCCAGGAGGCTTCCGGGCCCGGAGACCGCGGGCCCTTGGGCATCCCACCTGCCCGCCCAGGCCGCGCTAGGCGCAGCTCAGACGCAGACCGGACCGGCCCTCCTGCCCGACAGAAGCTGGCCCGAAGCCACTGGGAGCCACCATTGAGTTGGCACGGCCCCTAAGACCCAGCAACGCCACCCTCGCCCCCACGCCACCGTCCGAGCTCAGGACCCCGCCCCAGGTGGCCGGCAGGCCCGGGGAAGCGGCCTGGGCCCTCGATCCCGCTCCCGCCCCCGGCCATGGCGAAACGGCGGAGGGGCGGCTTTTTCCGTATGGAGCTGTGGAGAGCCACCCCGGCAGACAGGTGGCGGCGCCGGGGCTGGGCTGCAGTGGGGGCGGCCAGGTGCAGGTCGAGGGGCTCGCGGGCCGCACGGACGGCCCCCGGGTCCGCGGCCACGTCTGGTTCCCTTCAGGCCACCCCCGGAGCGTCTGGTGTGCCTCTGCCTTCCAGGGACGCCTTCTGGCCGCCTGGCCGCTCAGGCAGGCGGGGAGCGCCCCATCAGACGCTGGCTGTGGTGGGAGGGGCCTGAGGAGGTGGGGCTTGCAGCTGTGCCGGGCGGGGGCGGAGATAGCCGCGGGCGCGAACGCCGCGAGCGACAAAAGGAGAAGGCGGAGCGTGGGGGGGGCAAAAAGCCTAGAGCACCCGGTCTTCCCTAAGAGGTCTCCCATCCAAGTTCTAACCAGGCCCGACCCTGCTTAGCTTCCGCGATCGCGGCGAGATCGGGCCCTTCTAGGCTGCTTCGGCGGTGGATGCCGGCGGGGTGGCGGGCTGCCTCTTGAGGCGCAGCTCAGCAGGCGCTTGGGCCTTACCGTCAGCCCAGCGGCCCGCCCGTCCCGGCAGGGCCCCGCCGCCCGCCTAGGCAGGGGAACGGAGGTCTCGGGCACCTGGGGGTGGCGGAGGTGCTGGCGACCACCCCGCCCAGGGCGGGCGGGAGCCAGCCAACTTTTGGGAGCTAGGCGCCACGCCCCAGATCCCACAGGCCGCTCACGGGGCAGTGGCCCAGGAGGCTTCCGGGCCCGGAGACCGCGGGCCCTTGGGCATCCCACCTGCCCGCCCAGGCCGCGCTAGGCGCAGCTCAGACGCAGACCGGACCGGCCCTCCTGCCCGACAGAAGCTGGCCCGAAGCCACTGGGAGCCACCATTGAGTTGGCACGGCCCCTAAGACCCAGCAACGCCACCCTCGCCCCCACGCCACCGTCCGAGCTCAGGACCCCGCCCCAGGTGGCCGGCAGGCCCGGGGAAGCGGCCTGGGCCCTCGATCCCGCTCCCGCCCCCGGCCATGGCGAAACGGCGGAGGGGCGGCTTTTTCCGTATGGAGCTGTGGAGAGCCACCCCGGCAGACAGGTGGCGGCGCCGGGGCTGGGCTGCAGTGGGGGCGGCCAGGTGCAGGTCGAGGGGCTCGCGGGCCGCACGGACGGCCCCCGGGTCCGCGGCCACGTCTGGTTCCCTTCAGGCCACCCCCGGAGCGTCTGGTGTGCCTCTGCCTTCCAGGGACGCCTTCTGGCCGCCTGGCCGCTCAGGCAGGCGGGGAGCGCCCCATCAGACGCTGGCTGTGGTGGGAGGGGCCTGAGGAGGTGGGGCTTGCAGCTGTGCCGGGCGGGGGCGGAGATAGCCGCGGGCGCGAACGCCGCGAGCGACAAAAGGAGAAGGCGGAGCGTGGGGGGGGCAAAAAGCCTAGAGCACCCGGTCTTCCCTAAGAGGTCTCCCATCCAAGTTCTAACCAGGCCCGACCCTGCTTAGCTTCCGCGATCGCGGCGAGATCGGGCCCTTCTAGGCTGCTTCGGCGGTGGATGCCGGCGGGGTGGCGGGCTGCCTCTTGAGGCGCAGCTCAGCAGGCGCTTGGGCCTTACCGTCAGCCCAGCGGCCCGCCCGTCCCGGCAGGGCCCCGCCGCCCGCCTAGGCAGGGGAACGGAGGTCTCGGGCACCTGGGGGTGGCGGAGGTGCTGGCGACCACCCCGCCCAGGGCGGGCGGGAGCCAGCCAACTTTTGGGAGCTAGGCGCCACGCCCCAGATCCCGCAGGCCGCTCACGGGGCAGTGGCCCAGGAGGCTTCCGGGCCCGGAGACCGCGGGCCCTTGGGCATCCCACCTGCCCGCCCAGGCCGCGCTAGGCGCAGCTCAGACGCAGACCGGACCGGCCCTCCTGCCCGACAGAAGCTGGCCCGAAGCCACTGGGAGCCACCATTGAGTTGGCACGGCCCCTAAGACCCAGCAACGCCACCCTCGCCCCCACGCCACCGTCCGAGCTCAGGACCCCGCCCCAGGTGGCCGGCAGGCCCGGGGAAGCGGCCTGGGCCCTCGATCCCGCTCCCGCCCCCGGCCATGGCGAAACGGCGGAGGGGCGGCTTTTTCCGTATGGAGCTGTGGAGAGCCACCCCGGCAGACAGGTGGCGGCGCCGGGGCTGGGCTGCAGTGGGGGCGGCCAGGTGCAGGTCGAGGGGCTCGCGGGCCGCACGGACGGCCCCCGGGTCCGCGGCCACGTCTGGTTCCCTTCAGGCCACCCCCGGAGCGTCTGGTGTGCCTCTGCCTTCCAGGGACGCCTTCTGGCCGCCTGGCCGCTCAGGCAGGCGGGGAGCGCCCCATCAGACGCTGGCTGTGGTGGGAGGGGCCTGAGGAGGTGGGGCTTGCAGCTGTGCCGGGCGGGGGCGGAGATAGCCGCGGGCGCGAACGCCGCGAGCGACAAAAGGAGAAGGCGGAGCGTGGGGGGGGCAAAAAGCCTAGAGCACCCGGTCTTCCCTAAGAGGTCTCCCATCCAAGTTCTAACCAGGCCCGACCCTGCTTAGCTTCCGCGATCGCGGCGAGATCGGGCCCTTCTAGGCTGCTTCGGCGGTGGATGCCGGCGGGGTGGCGGGCTGCCTCTTGAGGCGCAGCTCAGCAGGCGCTTGGGCCTTACCGTCAGCCCAGCGGCCCGCCCGTCCCGGCAGGGCCCCGCCGCCCGCCTAGGCAGGGGAACGGAGGTCTCGGGCACCTGGGGGTGGCGGAGGTGCTGGCGACCACCCCGCCCAGGGCGGGCGGGAGCCAGCCAACTTTTGGGAGCTAGGCGCCACGCCCCAGATCCCGCAGGCCGCTCACGGGGCAGTGGCCCAGGAGGCTTCCGGGCCCGGAGACCGCGGGCCCTTGGGCATCCCACCTGCCCGCCCAGGCCGCGCTAGGCGCAGCTCAGACGCAGACCGGACCGGCCCTCCTGCCCGACAGAAGCTGGCCCGAAGCCACTGGGAGCCACCATTGAGTTGGCACGGCCCCTAAGACCCAGCAACGCCACCCTCGCCCCCACGCCACCGTCCGAGCTCAGGACCCCGCCCCAGGTGGCCGGCAGGCCCGGGGAAGCGGCCTGGGCCCTCGATCCCGCTCCCGCCCCCGGCCATGGCGAAACGGCGGAGGGGCGGCTTTTTCCGTATGGAGCTGTGGAGAGCCACCCCGGCAGACAGGTGGCGGCGCCGGGGCTGGGCTGCAGTGGGGGCGGCCAGGTGCAGGTCGAGGGGCTCGCGGGCCGCACGGACGGCCCCCGGGTCCGCGGCCACGTCTGGTTCCCTTCAGGCCACCCCCGGAGCGTCTGGTGTGCCTCTGCCTTCCAGGGACGCCTTCTGGCCGCCTGGCCGCTCAGGCAGGCGGGGAGCGCCCCATCAGACGCTGGCTGTGGTGGGAGGGGCCTGAGGAGGTGGGGCTTGCAGCTGTGCCGGGCGGGGGCGGAGATAGCCGCGGGCGCGAACGCCGCGAGCGACAAAAGGAGAAGGCGGAGCGTGGGGGGGGCAAAAAGCCTAGAGCACCCGGTCTTCCCTAAGAGGTCTCCCATCCAAGTTCTAACCAGGCCCGACCCTGCTTAGCTTCCGCGATCGCGGCGAGATCGGGCCCTTCTAGGCTGCTTCGGCGGTGGATGCCGGCGGGGTGGCGGGCTGCCTCTTGAGGCGCAGCTCAGCAGGCGCTTGGGCCTTACCGTCAGCCCAGCGGCCCGCCCGTCCCGGCAGGGCCCCGCCGCCCGCCTAGGCAGGGGAACGGAGGTCTCGGGCACCTGGGGGTGGCGGAGGTGCTGGCGACCACCCCGCCCAGGGCGGGCGGGAGCCAGCCAACTTTTGGGAGCTAGGCGCCACGCCCCAGATCCCGCAGGCCGCTCACGGGGCAGTGGCCCAGGAGGCTTCCGGGCCCGGAGACCGCGGGCCCTTGGGCATCCCACCTGCCCGCCCAGGCCGCGCTAGGCGCAGCTCAGACGCAGACCGGACCGGCCCTCCTGCCCGACAGAAGCTGGCCCGAAGCCACTGGGAGCCACCATTGAGTTGGCACGGCCCCTAAGACCCAGCAACGCCACCCTCGCCCCCACGCCACCGTCCGAGCTCAGGACCCCGCCCCAGGTGGCCGGCAGGCCCGGGGAAGCGGCCTGGGCCCTCGATCCCGCTCCCGCCCCCGGCCATGGCGAAACGGCGGAGGGGCGGCTTTTTCCGTATGGAGCTGTGGAGAGCCACCCCGGCAGACAGGTGGCGGCGCCGGGGCTGGGCTGCAGTGGGGGCGGCCAGGTGCAGGTCGAGGGGCTCGCGGGCCGCACGGACGGCCCCCGGGTCCGCGGCCACGTCTGGTTCCCTTCAGGCCACCCCCGGAGCGTCTGGTGTGCCTCTGCCTTCCAGGGACGCCTTCTGGCCGCCTGGCCGCTCAGGCAGGCGGGGAGCGCCCCATCAGACGCTGGCTGTGGTGGGAGGGGCCTGAGGAGGTGGGGCTTGCAGCTGTGCCGGGCGGGGGCGGAGATAGCCGCGGGCGCGAACGCCGCGAGCGACAAAAGGAGAAGGCGGAGCGTGGGGGGGGCAAAAAGCCTAGAGCACCCGGTCTTCCCTAAGAGGTCTCCCATCCAAGTTCTAACCAGGCCCGACCCTGCTTAGCTTCCGCGATCGCGGCGAGATCGGGCCCTTCTAGGCTGCTTCGGCGGTGGATGCCGGCGGGGTGGCGGGCTGCCTCTTGAGGCGCAGCTCAGCAGGCGCTTGGGCCTTACCGTCAGCCCAGCGGCCCGCCCGTCCCGGCAGGGCCCCGCCGCCCGCCTAGGCAGGGGAACGGAGGTCTCGGGCACCTGGGGGTGGCGGAGGTGCTGGCGACCACCCCGCCCAGGGCGGGCGGGAGCCAGCCAACTTTTGGGAGCTAGGCGCCACGCCCCAGATCCCGCAGGCCGCTCACGGGGCAGTGGCCCAGGAGGCTTCCGGGCCCGGAGACCGCGGGCCCTTGGGCATCCCACCTGCCCGCCCAGGCCGCGCTAGGCGCAGCTCAGACGCAGACCGGACCGGCCCTCCTGCCCGACAGAAGCTGGCCCGAAGCCACTGGGAGCCACCATTGAGTTGGCACGGCCCCTAAGACCCAGCAACGCCACCCTCGCCCCCACGCCACCGTCCGAGGTCAGGACCCCGCCCCAGGTGGCCGGCAGGCCCGGGGAAGCGGCCTGGGCCCTCGATCCCGCTCCCGCCCCCGGCCATGGCGAAACGGCGGAGGGGCGGCTTTTTCCGTATGGAGCTGTGGAGAGCCACCCCGGCAGACAGGTGGCGGCGCCGGGGCTGGGCTGCAGTGGGGGCGGCCAGGTGCAGGTCGAGGGGCTCGCGGGCCGCACGGACGGCCCCCGGGTCCGCGGCCACGTCTGGTTCCCTTCAGGCCACCCCCGGAGCGTCTGGTGTGCCTCTGCCTTCCAGGGACGCCTTCTGGCCGCCTGGCCGCTCAGGCAGGCGGGGAGCGCCCCATCAGACGCTGGCTGTGGTGGGAGGGGCCTGAGGAGGTGGGGCTTGCAGCTGTGCCGGGCGGGGCCGGAGATAGCCGCGGGCGCGAACGCCGCGAGCGACAAAAGGAGAAGGCGGAGCGTGGGGGGGGCAAAAAGCCTAGAGCACCCGGTCTTCCCTAAGAGGTCTCCCATCCAAGTTCTAACCAGGCCCGACCCTGCTTAGCTTCCGCGATCGCGGCGAGATCGGGCCCTTCTAGGCTGCTTCGGCGGTGGATGCCGGCGGGGTGGCGGGCTGCCTCTTGAGGCGCAGCTCAGCAGGCGCTTGGGCCTTACCGTCAGCCCAGCGGCCCGCCCGTCCCGGCAGGGCCCCGCCGCCCGCCTAGGCAGGGGAACGGAGGTCTCGGGCACCTGGGGGTGGCGGAGGTGCTGGCGACCACCCCGCCCAGGGCGGGCGGGAGCCAGCCAACTTTTGGGAGCTAGGCGCCACGCCCCAGATCCCGCAGGCCGCTCACGGGGCAGTGGCCCAGGAGGCTTCCGGGCCCGGAGACCGCGGGCCCTTGGGCATCCCACCTGCCCGCCCAGGCCGCGCTAGGCGCAGCTCAGACGCAGACCGGACCGGCCCTCCTGCCCGACAGAAGCTGGCCCGAAGCCACTGGGAGCCACCATTGAGTTGGCACGGCCCCTAAGACCCAGCAACGCCACCCTCGCCCCCACGCCACCGTCCGAGCTCAGGACCCCGCCCCAGGTGGCCGGCAGGCCCGGGGAAGCGGCCTGGGCCCTCGATCCCGCTCCCGCCCCCGGCCATGGCGAAACGGCGGAGGGGCGGCTTTTTCCGTATGGAGCTGTGGAGAGCCACCCCGGCAGACAGGTGGCGGCGCCGGGGCTGGGCTGCAGTGGGGGCGGCCAGGTGCAGGTCGAGGGGCTCGCGGGCCGCACGGACGGCCCCCGGGTCCGCGGCCACGTCTGGTTCCCTTCAGGCCACCCCCGGAGCGTCTGGTGTGCCTCTGCCTTCCAGGGACGCCTTCTGGCCGCCTGGCCGCTCAGGCAGGCGGGGAGCGCCCCATCAGACGCTGGCTGTGGTGGGAGGGGCCTGAGGAGGTGGGGCTTGCAGCTGTGCCGGGCGGGGGCGGAGATAGCCGCGGGCGCGAACGCCGCGAGCGACAAAAGGAGAAGGCGGAGCGTGGGGGGGGCAAAAAGCCTAGAGCACCCGGTCTTCCCTAAGAGGTCTCCCATCCAAGTTCTAACCAGGCCCGACCCTGCTTAGCTTCCGCGATCGCGGCGAGATCGGGCCCTTCTAGGCTGCTTCGGCGGTGGATGCCGGCGGGGTGGCGGGCTGCCTCTTGAGGCGCAGCTCAGCAGGCGCTTGGGCCTTACCGTCAGCCCAGCGGCCCGCCCGTCCCGGCAGGGCCCCGCCGCCCGCCTAGGCAGGGGAACGGAGGTCTCGGGCACCTGGGGGTGGCGGAGGTGCTGGCGACCACCCCGCCCAGGGCGGGCGGGAGCCAGCCAACTTTTGGGAGCTAGGCGCCACGCCCCAGATCCCGCAGGCCGCTCACGGGGCAGTGGCCCAGGAGGCTTCCGGGCCCGGAGACCGCGGGCCCTTGGGCATCCCACCTGCCCGCCCAGGCCGCGCTAGGCGCAGCTCAGACGCAGACCGGACCGGCCCTCCTGCCCGACAGAAGCTGGCCCGAAGCCACTGGGAGCCACCATTGAGTTGGCACGGCCCCTAAGACCCAGCAACGCCACCCTCGCCCCCACGCCACCGTCCGAGGTCAGGACCCCGCCCCAGGTGGCCGGCAGGCCCGGGGAAGCGGCCTGGGCCCTCGATCCCGCTCCCGCCCCCGGCCATGGCGAAACGGCGGAGGGGCGGCTTTTTCCGTATGGAGCTGTGGAGAGCCACCCCGGCAGACAGGTGGCGGCGCCGGGGCTGGGCTGCAGTGGGGGCGGCCAGGTGCAGGTCGAGGGGCTCGCGGGCCGCACGGACGGCCCCCGGGTCCGCGGCCACGTCTGGTTCCCTTCAGGCCACCCCCGGAGCGTCTGGTGTGCCTCTGCCTTCCAGGGACGCCTTCTGGCCGCCTGGCCGCTCAGGCAGGCGGGGAGCGCCCCATCAGACGCTGGCTGTGGTGGGAGGGGCCTGAGGAGGTGGGGCTTGCAGCTGTGCCGGGCGGGGCCGGAGATAGCCGCGGGCGCGAACGCCGCGAGCGACAAAAGGAGAAGGCGGAGCGTGGGGGGGGCAAAAAGCCTAGAGCACCCGGTCTTCCCTAAGAGGTCTCCCATCCAAGTTCTAACCAGGCCCGACCCTGCTTAGCTTCCGCGATCGCGGCGAGATCGGGCCCTTCTAGGCTGCTTCGGCGGTGGATGCCGGCGGGGTGGCGGGCTGCCTCTTGAGGCGCAGCTCAGCAGGCGCTTGGGCCTTACCGTCAGCCCAGCGGCCCGCCCGTCCCGGCAGGGCCCCGCCGCCCGCCTAGGCAGGGGAACGGAGGTCTCGGGCACCTGGGGGTGGCGGAGGTGCTGGCGACCACCCCGCCCAGGGCGGGCGGGAGCCAGCCAACTTTTGGGAGCTAGGCGCCACGCCCCAGATCCCGCAGGCCGCTCACGGGGCAGTGGCCCAGGAGGCTTCCGGGCCCGGAGACCGCGGGCCCTTGGGCATCCCACCTGCCCGCCCAGGCCGCGCTAGGCGCAGCTCAGACGCAGACCGGACCGGCCCTCCTGCCCGACAGAAGCTGGCCCGAAGCCACTGGGAGCCACCATTGAGTTGGCACGGCCCCTAAGACCCAGCAACGCCACCCTCGCCCCCACGCCACCGTCCGAGCTCAGGACCCCGCCCCAGGTGGCCGGCAGGCCCGGGGAAGCGGCCTGGGCCCTCGATCCCGCTCCCGCCCCCGGCCATGGCGAAACGGCGGAGGGGCGGCTTTTTCCGTATGGAGCTGTGGAGAGCCACCCCGGCAGACAGGTGGCGGCGCCGGGGCTGGGCTGCAGTGGGGGCGGCCAGGTGCAGGTCGAGGGGCTCGCGGGCCGCACGGACGGCCCCCGGGTCCGCGGCCACGTCTGGTTCCCTTCAGGCCACCCCCGGAGCGTCTGGTGTGCCTCTGCCTTCCAGGGACGCCTTCTGGCCGCCTGGCCGCTCAGGCAGGCGGGGAGCGCCCCATCAGACGCTGGCTGTGGTGGGAGGGGCCTGAGGAGGTGGGGCTTGCAGCTGTGCCGGGCGGGGGCGGAGATAGCCGCGGGCGCGAACGCCGCGAGCGACAAAAGGAGAAGGCGGAGCGTGGGGGGGGCAAAAAGCCTAGAGCACCCGGTCTTCCCTAAGAGGTCTCCCATCCAAGTTCTAACCAGGCCCGACCCTGCTTAGCTTCCGCGATCGCGGCGAGATCGGGCCCTTCTAGGCTGCTTCGGCGGTGGATGCCGGCGGGGTGGCGGGCTGCCTCTTGAGGCGCAGCTCAGCAGGCGCTTGGGCCTTACCGTCAGCCCAGCGGCCCGCCCGTCCCGGCAGGGCCCCGCCGCCCGCCTAGGCAGGGGAACGGAGGTCTCGGGCACCTGGGGGTGGCGGAGGTGCTGGCGACCACCCCGCCCAGGGCGGGCGGGAGCCAGCCAACTTTTGGGAGCTAGGCGCCACGCCCCAGATCCCGCAGGCCGCTCACGGGGCAGTGGCCCAGGAGGCTTCCGGGCCCGGAGACCGCGGGCCCTTGGGCATCCCACCTGCCCGCCCAGGCCGCGCTAGGCGCAGCTCAGACGCAGACCGGACCGGCCCTCCTGCCCGACAGAAGCTGGCCCGAAGCCACTGGGAGCCACCATTGAGTTGGCACGGCCCCTAAGACCCAGCAACGCCACCCTCGCCCCCACGCCACCGTCCGAGCTCAGGACCCCGCCCCAAGTGGCCGGCAGGCCCGGGGAAGCGGCCTGGGCCCTCGATCCCGCTCCCGCCCCCGGCCATGGCGAAACGGCGGAGGGGCGGCTTTTTCCGTATGGAGCTGTGGAGAGCCACCCCGGCAGACAGGTGGCGGCGCCGGGGCTGGGCTGCAGTGGGGGCGGCCAGGTGCAGGTCGAGGGGCTCGCGGGCCGCACGGACGGCCCCCGGGTCCGCGGCACGTCTGGTTCCCTTCAGGCCACCCCCGGAGCGTCTGGTGTGCCTCTGCCTTCCAGGGACGCCTTCTGGCCGCCTGGCCGCTCAGGCAGGCGGGGAGCGCCCCATCAGACGCTGGCTGTGGTGGGAGGGGCCTGAGGAGGTGGGGCTTGCAGCTGTGCCGGGCGGGGGCGGAGATAGCCGCGGGCGCGAACGCCTGCGAGCGACAAAAGGAGAAGGCGGAGCGTGGGGGGGGGCAAAAAGCCTAGAGCACCCGGTCTTCCCTAAGAGGTCTCCCATCCAAGTTCTAACCAGGCCCGACCCTGCTTAGCTTCCGCGATCGCGGCGAGATCGGGCCCTTCTAGGCTGCTTCGGCGGTGGATGCCGGCGGGGTGGCGGGCTGCCTCTTGAGGCGCAGCTCAGCAGGCGCTTGGGCCTTACCGTCAGCCCAGCGGCCCGCCCGTCCCGGCAGGGCCCCGCCGCCCGCCTAGGCAGGGGAACGGAGGTCTCGGGCACCTGGGGGTGGCGGAGGTGCTGGCGACCACCCCGCCCAGGGCGGGCGGGAGCCAGCCAACTTTTGGGAGCTAGGCGCCACGCCCCAGATCCCGCAGGCCGCTCACGGGGCAGTGGCCCAGGAGGCTTCCGGGCCCGGAGACCGCGGGCCCTTGGGCATCCCACCTGCCCGCCCAGGCCGCGCTAGGCGCAGCTCAGACGCAGACCGGACCGGCCCTCCTGCCCGACAGAAGCTGGCCCGAAGCCACTGGGAGCCACCATTGAGTTGGCACGGCCCCTAAGACCCAGCAACGCCACCCTCGCCCCCACGCCACCGTCCGAGCTCAGGACCCCGCCCCAGGTGGCCGGCAGGCCCGGGGAAGCGGCCTGGGCCCTCGATCCCGCTCCCGCCCCCGGCCATGGCGAAACGGCGGAGGGGCGGCTTTTTCCGTATGGAGCTGTGGAGAGCCACCCCGGCAGACAGGTGGCGGCGCCGGGGCTGGGCTGCAGTGGGGGCGGCCAGGTGCAGGTCAAGGGGCTCGCGGGCCTCACGGACGGCCCCCGGGTCCGCGGCCACGTCTGGTTCCCTTCAGGCCACCCCCGGAGCGTCTGGTGTGCCTCTGCCTTCCAGGGACGCCTTCTGGCCGCCTGGCCGCTCAGGCAGGCGGGGAGCGCCCCATCAGACGCTGGCTGTGGTGGGAGGGGCCTGAGGAGGTGGGGCTTGCAGCTGTGCCGGGCGGGGGCGGAGATAGCCGCGGGCGCGAACGCCGCGAGCGACAAAAGGAGAAGGCGGAGCGTGGGGGGGGCAAAAAGCCTAGAGCACCCGGTCTTCCCTAAGAGGTCTCCCATCCAAGTTCTAACCAGGCCCGACCCTGCTTAGCTTCCGCGATCGCGGCGAGATCGGGCCCTTCTAGGCTGCTTCGGCGGTGGATGCCGGCGGGGTGGCGGGCTGCCTCTTGAGGCGCAGCTCAGCAGGCGCTTGGGCCTTACCGTCAGCCCAGCGGCCCGCCCGTCCCGGCAGGGCCCCGCCGCCCGCCTAGGCAGGGGAACGGAGGTCTCGGGCACCTGGGGGTGGCGGAGGTGCTGGCGACCACCCCGCCCAGGGCGGGCGGGAGCCAGCCAACTTTTGGGAGCTAGGCGCCACGCCCCAGATCCCGCAGGCCGCTCACGGGCAGTGGCCCAGGAGGCTTCCGGGCCCGGAGACCGCGGGCCCTTGGGCATCCCACCTGCCCGCCCAGGCCGCGCTAGGCGCAGCTCAGACGCAGACCGGACCGGCCCTCCTGCCCGACAGAAGCTGGCCCGAAGCCACTGGGAGCCACCATTGAGTTGGCACGGCCCCTAAGACCCAGCAACGCCACCCTCGCCCCCACGCCACCGTCCGAGCTCAGGACCCCGCCCCAAGTGGCCGGCAGGCCCGGGGAAGCGGCCTGGGCCCTCGATCCCGCTCCCGCCCCGGCCATGGCGAAACGGCGGAGGGGCGGCTTTTTCCGTATGGAGCTGTGGAGAGCCACCCCGGCAGACAGGTGGCGGCGCCGGGGCTGGGCTGCAGTGGGGGCGGCCAGGTGCAGGTCGAGGGGCTCGCGGGCCGCACGGACGGCCCCCGGGTCCGCGGCCACGTCTGGTTCCCTTCAGGCCACCCCCGGAGCGTCTGGTGTGCCTCTGCCTTCCAGGGACGCCTTCTGGCCGCCTGGCGCCGCTCAGGCAGGCGGGGAGCGCCCCATCAGACGCTGGCTGTGGTGGGAGGGGCCTGAGGAGGTGGGGCTTGCAGCTGTGCCGGGCGGGGGCGGAGATAGCCGCGGGCGCGAACGCCGCGAGCGACAAAAGGAGAAGGCGGAGCGTGGGGGGGGCAAAAAGCCTAGAGCACCCGGTCTTCCCTAAGAGGTCTCCCATCCAAGTTCTAACCAGGCCCGACCCTGCTTAGCTTCCGCGATCGCGGCGAGATCGGGCCCTTCTAGGCTGCTTCGGCGGTGGATGCCGGCGGGGTGGCGGGCTGCCTCTTGAGGCGCAGCTCAGCAGGCGCTTGGGCCTTACCGTCAGCCCAGCGGCCCGCCCGTCCCGGCAGGGCCCCGCCGCCCGCCTAGGCAGGGGAACGGAGGTCTCGGGCACCTGGGGGTGGCGGAGGTGCTGGCGACCACCCCGCCCAGGGCGGGCGGGAGCCAGCCAACTTTTGGGAGCTAGGCGCCACGCCCCAGATCCCGCAGGCCGCTCACGGGGCAGTGGCCCAGGAGGCTTCCGGGCCCGGAGACCGCGGGCCCTTGGGCATCCCACCTGCCCGCCCAGGCCGCGCTAGGCGCAGCTCAGACGCAGACCGGACCGGCCCTCCTGCCCGACAGAAGCTGGCCCGAAGCCACTGGGAGCCACCATTGAGTTGGCACGGCCCCTAAGACCCAGCAACGCCACCCTCGCCCCCACGCCACCGTCCGAGCTCAGGACCCCGCCCCAGGTGGCCGGCAGGCCCGGGGAAGCGGCCTGGGCCCTCGATCCCGCTCCCGCCCCCGGCCATGGCGAAACGGCGGAGGGGCGGCTTTTTCCGTATGGAGCTGTGGAGAGCCACCCCGGCAGACAGGTGGCGGCGCCGGGGCTGGGCTGCAGTGGGGGCGGCCAGGTGCAGGTCGAGGGGCTCGCGGGCCGCACGGACGGCCCCCGGGTCCGCGGCCACGTCTGGTTCCCTTCAGGCCACCCCCGGAGCGTCTGGTGTGCCTCTGCCTTCCAGGGACGCCTTCTGGCCGCCTGGCCGCTCAGGCAGGCGGGGAGCGCCCCATCAGACGCTGGCTGTGGTGGGAGGGGCCTGAGGAGGTGGGGCTTGCAGCTGTGCCGGGCGGGGGCGGAGATAGCCGCGGGCGCGAACGCCGCGAGCGACAAAAGGAGAAGGCGGAGCGTGGGGGGGGCAAAAAGCCTAGAGCACCCGGTCTTCCCTAAGAGGTCTCCCATCCAAGTTCTAACCAGGCCCGACCCTGCTTAGCTTCCGCGATCGCGGCGAGATCGGGCCCTTCTAGGCTGCTTCGGCGGTGGATGCCGGCGGGGTGGCGGGCTGCCTCTTGAGGCGCAGCTCAGCAGGCGCTTGGGCCTTACCGTCAGCCCAGCGGCCCGCCCGTCCCGGCAGGGCCCCGCCGCCCGCCTAGGCAGGGGAACGGAGGTCTCGGGCACCTGGGGGTGGCGGAGGTGCTGGCGACCACCCCGCCCAGGGCGGGCGGGAGCCAGCCAACTTTTGGGAGCTAGGCGCCACGCCCCAGATCCCGCAGGCCGCTCACGGGGCAGTGGCCCAGGAGGCTTCCGGGCCCGGAGACCGCGGGCCCTTGGGCATCCCACCTGCCCGCCCAGGCCGCGCTAGGCGCAGCTCAGACGCAGACCGGACCGGCCCTCCTGCCCGACAGAAGCTGGCCCGAAGCCACTGGGAGCCACCATTGAGTTGGCACGGCCCCTAAGACCCAGCAACGCCACCCTCGCCCCCACGCCACCGTCCGAGCTCAGGACCCCGCCCCAGGTGGCCGGCAGGCCCGGGGAAGCGGCCTGGGCCCTCGATCCCGCTCCCGCCCCCGGCCATGGCGAAACGGCGGAGGGGCGGCTTTTTCCGTATGGAGCTGTGGAGAGCCACCCCGGCAGACAGGTGGCGGCGCCGGGGCTGGGCTGCAGTGGGGGCGGCCAGGTGCAGGTCGAGGGGCTCGCGGGCCGCACGGACGGCCCCCGGGTCCGCGGCCACGTCTGGTTCCCTTCAGGCCACCCCCGGAGCGTCTGGTGTGCCTCTGCCTTCCAGGGACGCCTTCTGGCCGCCTGGCCGCTCAGGCAGGCGGGGAGCGCCCCATCAGACGCTGGCTGTGGTGGGAGGGGCCTGAGGAGGTGGGGCTTGCAGCTGTGCCGGGCGGGGCCGGAGATAGCCGCGGGCGCGAACGCCGCGAGCGACAAAAGGAGAAGGCGGAGCGTGGGGGGGGCAAAAAGCCTAGAGCACCCGGTCTTCCCTAAGAGGTCTCCCATCCAAGTTCTAACCAGGCCCGACCCTGCTTAGCTTCCGCGATCGCGGCGAGATCGGGCCCTTCTAGGCTGCTTCGGCGGTGGATGCCGGCGGGGTGGCGGGCTGCCTCTTGAGGCGCAGCTCAGCAGGCGCTTGGGCCTTACCGTCAGCCCAGCGGCCCGCCCGTCCCGGCAGGGCCCCGCCGCCCGCCTAGGCAGGGGAACGGAGGTCTCGGGCACCTGGGGGTGGCGGAGGTGCTGGCGACCACCCCGCCCAGGGCGGGCGGGAGCCAGCCAACTTTTGGGAGCTAGGCGCCACGCCCCAGATCCCGCAGGCCGCTCACGGGGCAGTGGCCCAGGAGGCTTCCGGGCCCGGAGACCGCGGGCCCTTGGGCATCCCACCTGCCCGCCCAGGCCGCGCTAGGCGCAGCTCAGACGCAGACCGGACCGGCCCTCCTGCCCGACAGAAGCTGGCCCGAAGCCACTGGGAGCCACCATTGAGTTGGCACGGCCCCTAAGACCCAGCAACGCCACCCTCGCCCCCACGCCACCGTCCGAGCTCAGGACCCCGCCCCAAGTGGCCGGCAGGCCCGGGGAAGCGGCCTGGGCCCTCGATCCCGCTCCCGCCCCCGGCCATGGCGAAACGGCGGAGGGGCGGCTTTTTCCGTATGGAGCTGTGGAGAGCCACCCCGGCAGACAGGTGGCGGCGCCGGGGCTGGGCTGCAGTGGGGGCGGCCAGGTGCAGGTCGAGGGGCTCGCGGGCCGCACGGACGGCCCCCGGGTCCGCGGCCACGTCTGGTTCCCTTCAGGCCACCCCCGGAGCGTCTGGTGTGCCTCTGCCTTCCAGGGACGCCTTCTGGCCGCCTGGCCGCTCAGGCAGGCGGGGAGCGCCCCATCAGACGCTGGCTGTGGTGGGAGGGGCCTGAGGAGGTGGGGCTTGCAGCTGTGCCGGGCGGGGGCGGAGATAGCCGCGGGCTGCGAACGCCGCGAGCGACAAAAGGAGAAGGCGGAGCGTGGGGGGGGCAAAAAGCCTAGAGCACCCGGTCTTCCCTAAGAGGTCTCCCATCCAAGTTCTAACCAGGCCCGACCCTGCTTAGCTTCCGCGATCGCGGCGAGATCGGGCCCTTCTAGGCTGCTTCGGCGGTGGATGCCGGCGGGGTGGCGGGCTGCCTCTTGAGGCGCAGCTCAGCAGGCGCTTGGGCCTTACCGTCAGCCCAGCGGCCCGCCCGTCCCGGCAGGGCCCCGCCGCCCGCCTAGGCAGGGGAACGGAGGTCTCGGGCACCTGGGGGTGGCGGAGGTGCTGGCGACCACCCCGCCCAGGGCGGGCGGGAGCCAGCCAACTTTTGGGAGCTAGGCGCCACGCCCCAGATCCCGCAGGCCGCTCACGGGGCAGTGGCCCAGGAGGCTTCCGGGCCCGGAGACCGCGGGCCCTTGGGCATCCCACCTGCCCGCCCAGGCCGCGCTAGGCGCAGCTCAGACGCAGACCGGACCGGCCCTCCTGCCCGACAGAAGCTGGCCCGAAGCCACTGGGAGCCACCATTGAGTTGGCACGGCCCCTAAGACCCAGCAACGCCACCCTCGCCCCCACGCCACCGTCCGAGCTCAGGACCCCGCCCCAGGTGGCCGGCAGGCCCGGGGAAGCGGCCTGGGCCCTCGATCCCGCTCCCGCCCCCGGCCATGGCGAAACGGCGGAGGGGCGGCTTTTTCCGTATGGAGCTGTGGAGAGCCACCCCGGCAGACAGGTGGCGGCGCCGGGGCTGGGCTGCAGTGGGGGCGGCCAGGTGCAGGTCGAGGGGCTCGCGGGCCGCACGGACGGCCCCCGGGTCCGCGGCCACGTCTGGTTCCCTTCAGGCCACCCCCGGAGCGTCTGGTGTGCCTCTGCCTTCCAGGGACGCCTTCTGGCCGCCTGGCCGCTCAGGCAGGCGGGGAGCGCCCCATCAGACGCTGGCTGTGGTGGGAGGGGCCTGAGGAGGTGGGGCTTGCAGCTGTGCCGGGCGGGGGCGGAGATAGCCGCGGGCGCGAACGCCGCGAGCGACAAAAGGAGAAGGCGGAGCGTGGGGGGGGCAAAAAGCCTAGAGCACCCGGTCTTCCCTAAGAGGTCTCCCATCCAAGTTCTAACCAGGCCCGACCCTGCTTAGCTTCCGCGATCGCGGCGAGATCGGGCCCTTCTAGGCTGCTTCGGCGGTGGATGCCGGCGGGGTGGCGGGCTGCCTCTTGAGGCGCAGCTCAGCAGGCGCTTGGGCCTTACCGTCAGCCCAGCGGCCCGCCCGTCCCGGCAGGGCCCCGCCGCCCGCCTAGGCAGGGGAACGGAGGTCTCGGGCACCTGGGGGTGGCGGAGGTGCTGGCGACCACCCCGCCCAGGGCGGGCGGGAGCCAGCCAACTTTTGGGAGCTAGGCGCCACGCCCCAGATCCCGCAGGCCGCTCACGGGGCAGTGGCCCAGGAGGCTTCCGGGCCCGGAGACCGCGGGCCCTTGGGCATCCCACCTGCCCGCCCAGGCCGCGCTAGGCGCAGCTCAGACGCAGACCGGACCGGCCCTCCTGCCCGACAGAAGCTGGCCCGAAGCCACTGGGAGCCACCATTGAGTTGGCACGGCCCCTAAGACCCAGCAACGCCACCCTCGCCCCCACGCCACCGTCCGAGCTCAGGACCCCGCCCCAGGTGGCCGGCAGGCCCGGGGAAGCGGCCTGGGCCCTCGATCCCG
Source organism: Stenella coeruleoalba (assembly GCF_951394435.1). NCBI lineage: Eukaryota > Metazoa > Chordata > Mammalia > Artiodactyla > Delphinidae > Stenella > Stenella coeruleoalba. The sequence continues at coordinate 693,868 of NW_027646275.1, forward strand.
CTCCCGCCCCCGGCCATGGCGAAACGGCGGAGGGGCGGCTTTTTCCGTATGGAGCTGTGGAGAGCCACCCCGGCAGACAGGTGGCGGCGCCGGGGCTGGGCTGCAGTGGGGGCGGCCAGGTGCAGGTCGAGGGGCTCGCGGGCCGCACGGACGGCCCCCGGGTCCGCGGCCACGTCTGGTTCCCTTCAGGCCACCCCCGGAGCGTCTGGTGTGCCTCTGCCTTCCAGGGACGCCTTCTGGCCGCCTGGCCGCTCAGGCAGGCGGGGAGCGCCCCATCAGACGCTGGCTGTGGTGGGAGGGGCCTGAGGAGGTGGGGCTTGCAGCTGTGCCGGGCGGGGGCGGAGATAGCCGCGGGCGCGAACGCCGCGAGCGACAAAAGGAGAAGGCGGAGCGTGGGGGGGGCAAAAAGCCTAGAGCACCCGGTCTTCCCTAAGAGGTCTCCCATCCAAGTTCTAACCAGGCCCGACCCTGCTTAGCTTCCGCGATCGCGGCGAGATCGGGCCCTTCTAGGCTGCTTCGGCGGTGGATGCCGGCGGGGTGGCGGGCTGCCTCTTGAGGCGCAGCTCAGCAGGCGCTTGGGCCTTACCGTCAGCCCAGCGGCCCGCCCGTCCCGGCAGGGCCCCGCCGCCCGCCTAGGCAGGGGAACGGAGGTCTCGGGCACCTGGGGGTGGCGGAGGTGCTGGCGACCACCCCGCCCAGGGCGGGCGGGAGCCAGCCAACTTTTGGGAGCTAGGCGCCACGCCCCAGATCCCGCAGGCCGCTCACGGGGCAGTGGCCCAGGAGGCTTCCGGGCCCGGAGACCGCGGGCCCTTGGGCATCCCACCTGCCCGCCCAGGCCGCGCTAGGCGCAGCTCAGACGCAGACCGGACCGGCCCTCCTGCCCGACAGAAGCTGGCCCGAAGCCACTGGGAGCCACCATTGAGTTGGCACGGCCCCTAAGACCCAGCAACGCCACCCTCGCCCCCACGCCACCGTCCGAGCTCAGGACCCCGCCCCAGGTGGCCGGCAGGCCCGGGGAAGCGGCCTGGGCCCTCGATCCCGCTCCCGCCCCCGGCCATGGCGAAACGGCGGAGGGGCGGCTTTTTCCGTATGGAGCTGTGGAGAGCCACCCCGGCAGACAGGTGGCGGCGCCGGGGCTGGGCTGCAGTGGGGGCGGCCAGGTGCAGGTCGAGGGGCTCGCGGGCCGCACGGACGGCCCCCGGGTCCGCGGCCACGTCTGGTTCCCTTCAGGCCACCCCCGGAGCGTCTGGTGTGCCTCTGCCTTCCAGGGACGCCTTCTGGCCGCCTGGCCGCTCAGGCAGGCGGGGAGCGCCCCATCAGACGCTGGCTGTGGTGGGAGGGGCCTGAGGAGGTGGGGCTTGCAGCTGTGCCGGGCGGGGCCGGAGATAGCCGCGGGCGCGAACGCCGCGAGCGACAAAAGGAGAAGGCGGAGCGTGGGGGGGGCAAAAAGCCTAGAGCACCCGGTCTTCCCTAAGAGGTCTCCCATCCAAGTTCTAACCAGGCCCGACCCTGCTTAGCTTCCGCGATCGCGGCGAGATCGGGCCCTTCTAGGCTGCTTCGGCGGTGGATGCCGGCGGGGTGGCGGGCTGCCTCTTGAGGCGCAGCTCAGCAGGCGCTTGGGCCTTACCGTCAGCCCAGCGGCCCGCCCGTCCCGGCAGGGCCCCGCCGCCCGCCTAGGCAGGGGAACGGAGGTCTCGGGCACCTGGGGGTGGCGGAGGTGCTGGCGACCACCCCGCCCAGGGCGGGCGGGAGCCAGCCAACTTTTGGGAGCTAGGCGCCACGCCCCAGATCCCGCAGGCCGCTCACGGGGCAGTGGCCCAGGAGGCTTCCGGGCCCGGAGACCGCGGGCCCTTGGGCATCCCACCTGCCCGCCCAGGCCGCGCTAGGCGCAGCTCAGACGCAGACCGGACCGGCCCTCCTGCCCGACAGAAGCTGGCCCGAAGCCACTGGGAGCCACCATTGAGTTGGCACGGCCCCTAAGACCCAGCAACGCCACCCTCGCCCCCACGCCACCGTCCGAGGTCAGGACCCCGCCCCAGGTGGCCGGCAGGCCCGGGGAAGCGGCCTGGGCCCTCGATCCCGCTCCCGCCCCCGGCCATGGCGAAACGGCGGAGGGGCGGCTTTTTCCGTATGGAGCTGTGGAGAGCCACCCCGGCAGACAGGTGGCGGCGCCGGGGCTGGGCTGCAGTGGGGGCGGCCAGGTGCAGGTCGAGGGGCTCGCGGGCCGCACGGACGGCCCCCGGGTCCGCGGCCACGTCTGGTTCCCTTCAGGCCACCCCCGGAGCGTCTGGTGTGCCTCTGCCTTCCAGGGACGCCTTCTGGCCGCCTGGCCGCTCAGGCAGGCGGGGAGCGCCCCATCAGACGCTGGCTGTGGTGGGAGGGGCCTGAGGAGGTGGGGCTTGCAGCTGTGCCGGGCGGGGGCGGAGATAGCCGCGGGCGCGAACGCCGCGAGCGACAAAAGGAGAAGGCGGAGCGTGGGGGGGGCAAAAAGCCTAGAGCACCCGGTCTTCCCTAAGAGGTCTCCCATCCAAGTTCTAACCAGGCCCGACCCTGCTTAGCTTCCGCGATCGCGGCGAGATCGGGCCCTTCTAGGCTGCTTCGGCGGTGGATGCCGGCGGGGTGGCGGGCTGCCTCTTGAGGCGCAGCTCAGCAGGCGCTTGGGCCTTACCGTCAGCCCAGCGGCCCGCCCGTCCCGGCAGGGCCCCGCCGCCCGCCTAGGCAGGGGAACGGAGGTCTCGGGCACCTGGGGGTGGCGGAGGTGCTGGCGACCACCCCGCCCAGGGCGGGCGGGAGCCAGCCAACTTTTGGGAGCTAGGCGCCACGCCCCAGATCCCGCAGGCCGCTCACGGGGCAGTGGCCCAGGAGGCTTCCGGGCCCGGAGACCGCGGGCCCTTGGGCATCCCACCTGCCCGCCCAGGCCGCGCTAGGCGCAGCTCAGACGCAGACCGGACCGGCCCTCCTGCCCGACAGAAGCTGGCCCGAAGCCACTGGGAGCCACCATTGAGTTGGCACGGCCCCTAAGACCCAGCAACGCCACCCTCGCCCCCACGCCACCGTCCGAGCTCAGGACCCCGCCCCAGGTGGCCGGCAGGCCCGGGGAAGCGGCCTGGGCCCTCGATCCCGCTCCCGCCCCCGGCCATGGCGAAACGGCGGAGGGGCGGCTTTTTCCGTATGGAGCTGTGGAGAGCCACCCCGGCAGACAGGTGGCGGCGCCGGGGCTGGGCTGCAGTGGGGGCGGCCAGGTGCAGGTCGAGGGGCTCGCGGGCCGCACGGACGGCCCCCGGGTCCGCGGCCACGTCTGGTTCCCTTCAGGCCACCCCCGGAGCGTCTGGTGTGCCTCTGCCTTCCAGGGACGCCTTCTGGCCGCCTGGCCGCTCAGGCAGGCGGGGAGCGCCCCATCAGACGCTGGCTGTGGTGGGAGGGGCCTGAGGAGGTGGGGCTTGCAGCTGTGCCGGGCGGGGGCGGAGATAGCCGCGGGCGCGAACGCCGCGAGCGACAAAAGGAGAAGGCGGAGCGTGGGGGGGGGCAAAAAGCCTAGAGCACCCGGTCTTCCCTAAGAGGTCTCCCATCCAAGTTCTAACCAGGCCCGACCCTGCTTAGCTTCCGCGATCGCGGCGAGATCGGGCCCTTCTAGGCTGCTTCGGCGGTGGATGCCGGCGGGGTGGCGGGCTGCCTCTTGAGGCGCAGCTCAGCAGGCGCTTGGGCCTTACCGTCAGCCCAGCGGCCCGCCCGTCCCGGCAGGGCCCCGCCGCCCGCCTAGGCAGGGGAACGGAGGTCTCGGGCACCTGGGGGTGGCGGAGGTGCTGGCGACCACCCCGCCCAGGGCGGGCGGGAGCCAGCCAACTTTTGGGAGCTAGGCGCCACGCCCCAGATCCCGCAGGCCGCTCACGGGGCAGTGGCCCAGGAGGCTTCCGGGCCCGGAGACCGCGGGCCCTTGGGCATCCCACCTGCCCGCCCAGGCCGCGCTAGGCGCAGCTCAGACGCAGACCGGACCGGCCCTCCTGCCCGACAGAAGCTGGCCCGAAGCCACTGGGAGCCACCATTGAGTTGGCACGGCCCCTAAGACCCAGCAACGCCACCCTCGCCCCCACGCCACCGTCCGAGCTCAGGACCCCGCCCCAGGTGGCCGGCAGGCCCGGGGAAGCGGCCTGGGCCCTCGATCCCGCTCCCGCCCCCGGCCATGGCGAAACGGCGGAGGGGCGGCTTTTTCCGTATGGAGCTGTGGAGAGCCACCCCGGCAGACAGGTGGCGGCGCCGGGGCTGGGCTGCAGTGGGGGCGGCCAGGTGCAGGTCGAGGGGCTCGCGGGCCGCACGGACGGCCCCCGGGTCCGCGGCCACGTCTGGTTCCCTTCAGGCCACCCCCGGAGCGTCTGGTGTGCCTCTGCCTTCCAGGGACGCCTTCTGGCCGCCTGGCCGCTCAGGCAGGCGGGGAGCGCCCCATCAGACGCTGGCTGTGGTGGGAGGGGCCTGAGGAGGTGGGGCTTGCAGCTGTGCCGGGCGGGGCCGGAGATAGCCGCGGGCGCGAACGCCGCGAGCGACAAAAGGAGAAGGCGGAGCGTGGGGGGGGCAAAAAGCCTAGAGCACCCGGTCTTCCCTAAGAGGTCTCCCATCCAAGTTCTAACCAGGCCCGACCCTGCTTAGCTTCCGCGATCGCGGCGAGATCGGGCCCTTCTAGGCTGCTTCGGCGGTGGATGCCGGCGGGGTGGCGGGCTGCCTCTTGAGGCGCAGCTCAGCAGGCGCTTGGGCCTTACCGTCAGCCCAGCGGCCCGCCCGTCCCGGCAGGGCCCCGCCGCCCGCCTAGGCAGGGGAACGGAGGTCTCGGGCACCTGGGGGTGGCGGAGGTGCTGGCGACCACCCCGCCCAGGGCGGGCGGGAGCCAGCCAACTTTTGGGAGCTAGGCGCCACGCCCCAGATCCCGCAGGCCGCTCACGGGGCAGTGGCCCAGGAGGCTTCCGGGCCCGGAGACCGCGGGCCCTTGGGCATCCCACCTGCCCGCCCAGGCCGCGCTAGGCGCAGCTCAGACGCAGACCGGACCGGCCCTCCTGCCCGACAGAAGCTGGCCCGAAGCCACTGGGAGCCACCATTGAGTTGGCACGGCCCCTAAGACCCAGCAACGCCACCCTCGCCCCCACGCCACCGTCCGAGGTCAGGACCCCGCCCCAGGTGGCCGGCAGGCCCGGGGAAGCGGCCTGGGCCCTCGATCCCGCTCCCGCCCCCGGCCATGGCGAAACGGCGGAGGGGCGGCTTTTTCCGTATGGAGCTGTGGAGAGCCACTCCGGCAGACAGGTGGTGGCGCCGGGGCTGGGCTGCAGTGGGGGCGGCCAGGTGCAGGTCGAGGGGCTCGCGGGCCGCACGGACGGCCCCCGGGTCCGCGGCCACGTCTGGTTCCCTTCAGGCCACCCCCGGAGCGTCTGGTGTGCCTCTGCCTTCCAGGGACGCCTTCTGGCCGCCTGGCCGCTCAGGCAGGCGGGGAGCGCCCCATCAGACGCTGGCTGTGGTGGGAGGGGCCTGAGGAGGTGGGGCTTGCAGCTGTGCCGGGCGGGGGCGGAGATAGCCGCGGGCGCGAACGCCGCGAGCGACAAAAGGAGAAGGCGGAGCGTGGGGGGGGCAAAAAGCCTAGAGCACCCGGTCTTCCCTAAGAGGTCTCCCATCCAAGTTCTAACCAGGCCCGACCCTGCTTAGCTTCCGCGATCGCGGCGAGATCGGGCCCTTCTAGGCTGCTTCGGCGGTGGATGCCGGCGGGGTGGCGGGCTGCCTCTTGAGGCGCAGCTCAGCAGGCGCTTGGGCCTTACCGTCAGCCCAGCGGCCCGCCCGTCCCGGCAGGGCCCCGCCGCCCGCCTAGGCAGGGGAACGGAGGTCTCGGGCACCTGGGGGTGGCGGAGGTGCTGGCGACCACCCCGCCCAGGGCGGGCGGGAGCCAGCCAACTTTTGGGAGCTAGGCGCCACGCCCCAGATCCCGCAGGCCGCTCACGGGGCAGTGGCCCAGGAGGCTTCCGGGCCCGGAGACCGCGGGCCCTTGGGCATCCCACCTGCCCGCCCAGGCCGCGCTAGGCGCAGCTCAGACGCAGACCGGACCGGCCCTCCTGCCCGACAGAAGCTGGCCCGAAGCCACTGGGAGCCACCATTGAGTTGGCACGGCCCCTAAGACCCAGCAACGCCACCCTCGCCCCCACGCCACCGTCCGAGCTCAGGACCCCGCCCCAGGTGGCCGGCAGGCCCGGGGAAGCGGCCTGGGCCCTCGATCCCGCTCCCGCCCCCGGCCATGGCGAAACGGCGGAGGGGCGGCTTTTTCCGTATGGAGCTGTGGAGAGCCACCCCGGCAGACAGGTGGCGGCGCCGGGGCTGGGCTGCAGTGGGGGCGGCCAGGTGCAGGTCGAGGGGCTCGCGGGCCGCACGGACGGCCCCCGGGTCCGCGGCCACGTCTGGTTCCCTTCAGGCCACCCCCGGAGCGTCTGGTGTGCCTCTGCCTTCCAGGGACGCCTTCTGGCCGCCTGGCCGCTCAGGCAGGCGGGGAGCGCCCCATCAGACGCTGGCTGTGGTGGGAGGGGCCTGAGGAGGTGGGGCTTGCAGCTGTGCCGGGCGGGGCCGGAGATAGCCGCGGGCGCGAACGCCGCGAGCGACAAAAGGAGAAGGCGGAGCGTGGGGGGGGCAAAAAGCCTAGAGCACCCGGTCTTCCCTAAGAGGTCTCCCATCCAAGTTCTAACCAGGCCCGACCCTGCTTAGCTTCCGCGATCGCGGCGAGATCGGGCCCTTCTAGGCTGCTTCGGCGGTGGATGCCGGCGGGGTGGCGGGCTGCCTCTTGAGGCGCAGCTCAGCAGGCGCTTGGGCCTTACCGTCAGCCCAGCGGCCCGCCCGTCCCGGCAGGGCCCCGCCGCCCGCCTAGGCAGGGGAACGGAGGTCTCGGGCACCTGGGGGTGGCGGAGGTGCTGGCGACCACCCCGCCCAGGGCGGGCGGGAGCCAGCCAACTTTTGGGAGCTAGGCGCCACGCCCCAGATCCCGCAGGCCGCTCACGGGGCAGTGACCCAGGAGGCTTCCGGGCCCGGAGACCGCGGGCCCTTGGGCATCCCACCTGCCCGCCCAGGCCGCGCTAGGCGCAGCTCAGACGCAGACCGGACCGGCCCTCCTGCCCGACAGAAGCTGGCCCGAAGCCACTGGGAGCCACCATTGAGTTGGCACGGCCCCTAAGACCCAGCAACGCCACCCTCGCCCCCACGCCACCGTCCGAGGTCAGGACCCCGCCCCAGGTGGCCGGCAGGCCCGGGGAAGCGGCCTGGGCCCTCGATCCCGCTCCCGCCCCCGGCCATGGCGAAACGGCGGAGGGGCGGCTTTTTCCGTATGGAGCTGTGGAGAGCCACCCCGGCAGACAGGTGGCGGCGCCGGGGCTGGGCTGCAGTGGGGGCGGCCAGGTGCAGGTCGAGGGGCTCGCGGGCCGCACGGACGGCCCCCGGGTCCGCGGCCACGTCTGGTTCCCTTCAGGCCACCCCCGGAGCGTCTGGTGTGCCTCTGCCTTCCAGGGACGCCTTCTGGCCGCCTGGCCGCTCAGGCAGGCGGGGAGCGCCCCATCAGACGCTGGCTGTGGTGGGAGGGGCCTGAGGAGGTGGGGCTTGCAGCTGTGCCGGGCGGGGGCGGAGATAGCCGCGGGCGCGAACGCCGCGAGCGACAAAAGGAGAAGGCGGAGCGTGGGGGGGGCAAAAAGCCTAGAGCACCCGGTCTTCCCTAAGAGGTCTCCCATCCAAGTTCTAACCAGGCCCGACCCTGCTTAGCTTCCGCGATCGCGGCGAGATCGGGCCCTTCTAGGCTGCTTCGGCGGTGGATGCCGGCGGGGTGGCGGGCTGCCTCTTGAGGCGCAGCTCAGCAGGCGCTTGGGCCTTACCGTCAGCCCAGCGGCCCGCCCGTCCCGGCAGGGCCCCGCCGCCCGCCTAGGCAGGGGAACGGAGGTCTCGGGCACCTGGGGGTGGCGGAGGTGCTGGCGACCACCCCGCCCAGGGCGGGCGGGAGCCAGCCAACTTTTGGGAGCTAGGCGCCACGCCCCAGATCCCGCAGGCCGCTCACGGGGCAGTGGCCCAGGAGGCTTCCGGGCCCGGAGACCGCGGGCCCTTGGGCATCCCACCTGCCCGCCCAGGCCGCGCTAGGCGCAGCTCAGACGCAGACCGGACCGGCCCTCCTGCCCGACAGAAGCTGGCCCGAAGCCACTGGGAGCCACCATTGAGTTGGCACGGCCCCTAAGACCCAGCAACGCCACCCTCGCCCCCACGCCACCGTCCGAGCTCAGGACCCCGCCCCAAGTGGCCGGCAGGCCCGGGGAAGCGGCCTGGGCCCTCGATCCCGCTCCCGCCCCCGGCCATGGCGAAACGGCGGAGGGGCGGCTTTTTCCGTATGGAGCTGTGGAGAGCCACCCCGGCAGACAGGTGGCGGCGCCGGGGCTGGGCTGCAGTGGGGGCGGCCAGGTGCAGGTCGAGGGGCTCGCGGGCCGCACGGACGGCCCCCGGGTCCGCGGCCACGTCTGGTTCCCTTCAGGCCACCCCCGGAGCGTCTGGTGTGCCTCTGCCTTCCAGGGACGCCTTCTGGCCGCCTGGCCGCTCAGGCAGGCGGGGAGCGCCCCATCAGACGCTGGCTGTGGTGGGAGGGGCCTGAGGAGGTGGGGCTTGCAGCTGTGCCGGGCGGGGGCGGAGATAGCCGCGGGCGCGAACGCCGCGAGCGACAAAAGGAGAAGGCGGAGCGTGGGGGGGGCAAAAAGCCTAGAGCACCCGGTCTTCCCTAAGAGGTCTCCCATCCAAGTTCTAACCAGGCCCGACCCTGCTTAGCTTCCGCGATCGCGGCGAGATCGGGCCCTTCTAGGCTGCTTCGGCGGTGGATGCCGGCGGGGTGGCGGGCTGCCTCTTGAGGCGCAGCTCAGCAGGCGCTTGGGCCTTACCGTCAGCCCAGCGGCCCGCCCGTCCCGGCAGGGCCCCGCCGCCCGCCTAGGCAGGGGAACGGAGGTCTCGGGCACCTGGGGGTGGCGGAGGTGCTGGCGACCACCCCGCCCAGGGCGGGCGGGAGCCAGCCAACTTTTGGGAGCTAGGCGCCACGCCCCAGATCCCGCAGGCCGCTCACGGGGCAGTGGCCCAGGAGGCTTCCGGGCCCGGAGACCGCGGGCCCTTGGGCATCCCACCTGCCCGCCCAGGCCGCGCTAGGCGCAGCTCAGACGCAGACCGGACCGGCCCTCCTGCCCGACAGAAGCTGGCCCGAAGCCACTGGGAGCCACCATTGAGTTGGCACGGCCCCTAAGACCCAGCAACGCCACCCTCGCCCCCACGCCACCGTCCGAGCTCAGGACCCCGCCCCAGGTGGCCGGCAGGCCCGGGGAAGCGGCCTGGGCCCTCGATCCCGCTCCCGCCCCCGGCCATGGCGAAACGGCGGAGGGGCGGCTTTTTCCGTATGGAGCTGTGGAGAGCCACCCCGGCAGACAGGTGGCGGCGCCGGGGCTGGGCTGCAGTGGGGGCGGCCAGGTGCAGGTCGAGGGGCTCGCGGGCCGCACGGACGGCCCCCGGGTCCGCGGCCACGTCTGGTTCCCTTCAGGCCACCCCCGGAGCGTCTGGTGTGCCTCTGCCTTCCAGGGACGCCTTCTGGCCGCCTGGCCGCTCAGGCAGGCGGGGAGCGCCCCATCAGACGCTGGCTGTGGTGGGAGGGGCCTGAGGAGGTGGGGCTTGCAGCTGTGCCGGGCGGGGGCGGAGATAGCCGCGGGCGCGAACGCCGCGAGCGACAAAAGGAGAAGGCGGAGCGTGGGGGGGGCAAAAAGCCTAGAGCACCCAGTCTTCCCTAAGAGGTCTCCCATCCAAGTTCTAACCAGGCCCGACCCTGCTTAGCTTCCGCGATCGCGGCGAGATCGGGCCCTTCTAGGCTGCTTCGGCGGTGGATGCCGGCGGGGTGGCGGGCTGCCTCTTGAGGCGCAGCTCAGCAGGCGCTTGGGCCTTACCGTCAGCCCAGCGGCCCGCCCGTCCCGGCAGGGCCCCGCCGCCCGCCTAGGCAGGGGAACGGAGGTCTCGGGCACCTGGGGGTGGCGGAGGTGCTGGCGACCACCCCGCCCAGGGCGGGCGGGAGCCAGCCAACTTTTGGGAGCTAGGCGCCACGCCCCAGATCCCGCAGGCCGCTCACGGGGCAGTGGCCCAGGAGGCTTCCGGGCCCGGAGACCGCGGGCCCTTGGGCATCCCACCTGCCCGCCCAGGCCGCGCTAGGCGCAGCTCAGACGCAGACCGGACCGGCCCTCCTGCCCGACAGAAGCTGGCCCGAAGCCACTGGGAGCCACCATTGAGTTGGCACGGCCCCTAAGACCCAGCAACGCCACCCTCGCCCCCACGCCACCGTCCGAGCTCAGGACCCCGCCCCAGGTGGCCGGCAGGCCCGGGGAAGCGGCCTGGGCCCTCGATCCCGCTCCCGCCCCCGGCCATGGCGAAACGGCGGAGGGGCGGCTTTTTCCGTATGGAGCTGTGGAGAGCCACCCCGGCAGACAGGTGGCGGCGCCGGGGCTGGGCTGCAGTGGGGGCGGCCAGGTGCAGGTCGAGGGGCTCGCGGGCCGCACGGACGGCCCCCGGGTCCGCGGCCACGTCTGGTTCCCTTCAGGCCACCCCCGGAGCGTCTGGTGTGCCTCTGCCTTCCAGGGACGCCTTCTGGCCGCCTGGCCGCTCAGGCAGGCGGGGAGCGCCCCATCAGACGCTGGCTGTGGTGGGAGGGGCCTGAGGAGGTGGGGCTTGCAGCTGTGCCGGGCGGGGGCGGAGATAGCCGCGGGCGCGAACGCCGCGAGCGACAAAAGGAGAAGGCGGAGCGTGGGGGGGGCAAAAAGCCTAGAGCACCCGGTCTTCCCTAAGAGGTCTCCCATCCAAGTTCTAACCAGGCCCGACCCTGCTTAGCTTCCGCGATCGCGGCGAGATCGGGCCCTTCTAGGCTGCTTCGGCGGTGGATGCCGGCGGGGTGGCGGGCTGCCTCTTGAGGCGCAGCTCAGCAGGCGCTTGGGCCTTACCGTCAGCCCAGCGGCCCGCCCGTCCCGGCAGGGCCCCGCCGCCCGCCTAGGCAGGGGAACGGAGGTCTCGGGCACCTGGGGGTGGCGGAGGTGCTGGCGACCACCCCGCCCAGGGCGGGCGGGAGCCAGCCAACTTTTGGGAGCTAGGCGCCACGCCCCAGATCCCGCAGGCCGCTCACGGGGCAGTGGCCCAGGAGGCTTCCGGGCCCGGAGACCGCGGGCCCTTGGGCATCCCACCTGCCCGCCCAGGCCGCGCTAGGCGCAGCTCAGACGCAGACCGGACCGGCCCTCCTGCCCGACAGAAGCTGGCCCGAAGCCACTGGGAGCCACCATTGAGTTGGCACGGCCCCTAAGACCCAGCAACGCCACCCTCGCCCCCACGCCACCGTCCGAGGTCAGGACCCCGCCCCAGGTGGCCGGCAGGCCCGGGGAAGCGGCCTGGGCCCTCGATCCCGCTCCCGCCCCCGGCCATGGCGAAACGGCGGAGGGGCGGCTTTTTCCGTATGGAGCTGTGGAGAGCCACCCCGGCAGACAGGTGGCGGCGCCGGGGCTGGGCTGCAGTGGGGGCGGCCAGGTGCAGGTCGAGGGGCTCGCGGGCCGCACGGACGGCCCCCGGGTCCGCGGCCACGTCTGGTTCCCTTCAGGCCACCCCCGGAGCGTCTGGTGTGCCTCTGCCTTCCAGGGACGCCTTCTGGCCGCCTGGCCGCTCAGGCAGGCGGGGAGCGCCCCATCAGACGCTGGCTGTGGTGGGAGGGGCCTGAGGAGGTGGGGCTTGCAGCTGTGCCGGGCGGGGCCGGAGATAGCCGCGGGCGCGAACGCCGCGAGCGACAAAAGGAGAAGGCGGAGCGTGGGGGGGGCAAAAAGCCTAGAGCACCCGGTCTTCCCTAAGAGGTCTCCCATCCAAGTTCTAACCAGGCCCGACCCTGCTTAGCTTCCGCGATCGCGGCGAGATCGGGCCCTTCTAGGCTGCTTCGGCGGTGGATGCCGGCGGGGTGGCGGGCTGCCTCTTGAGGCGCAGCTCAGCAGGCGCTTGGGCCTTACCGTCAGCCCAGCGGCCCGCCCGTCCCGGCAGGGCCCCGCCGCCCGCCTAGGCAGGGGAACGGAGGTCTCGGGCACCTGGGGGTGGCGGAGGTGCTGGCGACCACCCCGCCCAGGGCGGGCGGGAGCCAGCCAACTTTTGGGAGCTAGGCGCCACGCCCCAGATCCCGCAGGCCGCTCACGGGGCAGTGGCCCAGGAGGCTTCCGGGCCCGGAGACCGCGGGCCCTTGGGCATCCCACCTGCCCGCCCAGGCCGCGCTAGGCGCAGCTCAGACGCAGACCGGACCGGCCCTCCTGCCCGACAGAAGCTGGCCCGAAGCCACTGGGAGCCACCATTGAGTTGGCACGGCCCCTAAGACCCAGCAACGCCACCCTCGCCCCCACGCCACCGTCCGAGCTCAGGACCCCGCCCCAAGTGGCCGGCAGGCCCGGGGAAGCGGCCTGGGCCCTCGATCCCGCTCCCGCCCCCGGCCATGGCGAAACGGCGGAGGGGCGGCTTTTTCCGTATGGAGCTGTGGAGAGCCACCCCGGCAGACAGGTGGCGGCGCCGGGGCTGGGCTGCAGTGGGGGCGGCCAGGTGCAGGTCGAGGGGCTCGCGGGCCGCACGGACGGCCCCCGGGTCCGCGGCCACGTCTGGTTCCCTTCAGGCCACCCCCGGAGCGTCTGGTGTGCCTCTGCCTTCCAGGGACGCCTTCTGGCCGCCTGGCCGCTCAGGCAGGCGGGGAGCGCCCCATCAGACGCTGGCTGTGGTGGGAGGGGCCTGAGGAGGTGGGGCTTGCAGCTGTGCCGGGCGGGGGCGGAGATAGCCGCGGGCGCGAACGCCGCGAGCGACAAAAGGAGAAGGCGGAGCGTGGGGGGGGCAAAAAGCCTAGAGCACCCGGTCTTCCCTAAGAGGTCTCCCATCCAAGTTCTAACCAGGCCCGACCCTGCTTAGCTTCCGCGATCGCGGCGAGATCGGGCCCTTCTAGGCTGCTTCGGCGGTGGATGCCGGCGGGGTGGCGGGCTGCCTCTTGAGGCGCAGCTCAGCAGGCGCTTGGGCCTTACCGTCAGCCCAGCGGCCCGCCCGTCCCGGCAGGGCCCCGCCGCCCGCCTAGGCAGGGGAACGGAGGTCTCGGGCACCTGGGGGTGGCGGAGGTGCTGGCGACCACCCCGCCCAGGGCGGGCGGGAGCCAGCCAACTTTTGGGAGCTAGGCGCCACGCCCCAGATCCCGCAGGCCGCTCACGGGGCAGTGGCCCAGGAGGCTTCCGGGCCCGGAGACCGCGGGCCCTTGGGCATCCCACCTGCCCGCCCAGGCCGCGCTAGGCGCAGCTCAGACGCAGACCGGACCGGCCCTCCTGCCCGACAGAAGCTGGCCCGAAGCCACTGGGAGCCACCATTGAGTTGGCACGGCCCCTAAGACCCAGCAACGCCACCCTCGCCCCCACGCCACCGTCCGAGCTCAGGACCCCGCCCCAGGTGGCCGGCAGGCCCGGGGAAGCGGCCTGGGCCCTCGATCCCGCTCCCGCCCCCGGCCATGGCGAAACGGCGGAGGGGCGGCTTTTTCCGTATGGAGCTGTGGAGAGCCACCCCGGCAGACAGGTGGCGGCGCCGGGGCTGGGCTGCAGTGGGGGCGGCCAGGTGCAGGTCGAGGGGCTCGCGGGCCGCACGGACGGCCCCCGGGTCCGCGGCCACGTCTGGTTCCCTTCAGGCCACCCCCGGAGCGTCTGGTGTGCCTCTGCCTTCCAGGGACGCCTTCTGGCCGCCTGGCCGCTCAGGCAGGCGGGGAGCGCCCCATCAGACGCTGGCTGTGGTGGGAGGGGCCTGAGGAGGTGGGGCTTGCAGCTGTGCCGGGCGGGGGCGGAGATAGCCGCGGGCGCGAACGCCGCGAGCGACAAAAGGAGAAGGCGGAGCGGGGGGCAAAAAGCCTAGAGCACCCGGTCTTCCCTAAGAGGTCTCCCATCCAAGTTCTAACCAGGCCCGACCCTGCTTAGCTTCCGCGATCGCGGCGAGATCGGGCCCTTCTAGGCTGCTTCGGCGGTGGATGCCGGCGGGGTGGCGGGCTGCCTCTTGAGGCGCAGCTCAGCAGGCGCTTGGGCCTTACCGTCAGCCCAGCGGCCCGCCCGTCCCGGCAGGGCCCCGCCGCCCGCCTAGGCAGGGGAACGGAGGTCTCGGGCACCTGGGGGTGGCGGAGGTGCTGGCGACCACCCCGCCCAGGGCGGGCGGGAGCCAGCCAACTTTTGGGAGCTAGGCGCCACGCCCCAGATCCCGCAGGCCGCTCACGGGGCAGTGGCCCAGGAGGCTTCCGGGCCCGGAGACCGCGGGCCCTTGGGCATCCCACCTGCCCGCCCAGGCCGCGCTAGGCGCAGCTCAGACGCAGACCGGACCGGCCCTCCTGCCCGACAGAAGCTGGCCCGAAGCCACTGGGAGCCACCATTGAGTTGGCACGGCCCCTAAGACCCAGCAACGCCACCCTCGCCCCCACGCCACCGTCCGAGCTCAGGACCCCGCCCCAGGTGGCCGGCAGGCCCGGGGAAGCGGCCTGGGCCCTCGATCCCGCTCCCGCCCCCGGCCATGGCGAAACGGCGGAGGGGCGGCTTTTTCCGTATGGAGCTGTGGAGAGCCACCCCGGCAGACAGGTGGCGGCGCCGGGGCTGGGCTGCAGTGGGGGCGGCCAGGTGCAGGTCGAGGGGCTCGCGGGCCGCACGGACGGCCCCCGGGTCCGCGGCCACGTCTGGTTCCCTTCAGGCCACCCCCGGAGCGTCTGGTGTGCCTCTGCCTTCCAGGGACGCCTTCTGGCCGCCTGGCCGCTCAGGCAGGCGGGGAGCGCCCCATCAGACGCTGGCTGTGGTGGGAGGGGCCTGAGGAGGTGGGGCTTGCAGCTGTGCCGGGCGGGGCCGGAGATAGCCGCGGGCGCGAACGCCGCGAGCGACAAAAGGAGAAGGCGGAGCGTGGGGGGGGCAAAAAGCCTAGAGCACCCGGTCTTCCCTAAGAGGTCTCCCATCCAAGTTCTAACCAGGCCCGACCCTGCTTAGCTTCCGCGATCGCGGCGAGATCGGGCCCTTCTAGGCTGCTTCGGCGGTGGATGCCGGCGGGGTGGCGGGCTGCCTCTTGAGGCGCAGCTCAGCAGGCGCTTGGGCCTTACCGTCAGCCCAGCGGCCCGCCCGTCCCGGCAGGGCCCCGCCGCCCGCCTAGGCAGGGGAACGGAGGTCTCGGGCACCTGGGGGTGGCGGAGGTGCTGGCGACCACCCCGCCCAGGGCGGGCGGGAGCCAGCCAACTTTTGGGAGCTAGGCGCCACGCCCCAGATCCCGCAGGCCGCTCACGGGGCAGTGGCCCAGGAGGCTTCCGGGCCCGGAGACCGCGGGCCCTTGGGCATCCCACCTGCCCGCCCAGGCCGCGCTAGGCGCAGCTCAGACGCAGACCGGACCGGCCCTCCTGCCCGACAGAAGCTGGCCCGAAGCCACTGGGAGCCACCATTGAGTTGGCACGGCCCCTAAGACCCAGCAACGCCACCCTCGCCCCCACGCCACCGTCCGAGGTCAGGACCCCGCCCCAGGTGGCCGGCAGGCCCGGGGAAGCGGCCTGGGCCCTCGATCCCGCTCCCGCCCCCGGCCATGGCGAAACGGCGGAGGGGCGGCTTTTTCCGTATGGAGCTGTGGAGAGCCACTCCGGCAGACAGGTGGCGGCGCCGGGGCTGGGCTGCAGTGGGGGCGGCCAGGTGCAGGTCGAGGGGCTCGCGGGCCGCACGGACGGCCCCCGGGTCCGCGGCCACGTCTGGTTCCCTTCAGGCCACCCCCGGAGCGTCTGGTGTGCCTCTGCCTTCCAGGGACGCCTTCTGGCCGCCTGGCCGCTCAGGCAGGCGGGGAGCGCCCCATCAGACGCTGGCTGTGGTGGGAGGGGCCTGAGGAGGTGGGGCTTGCAGCTGTGCCGGGCGGGGGCGGAGATAGCCGCGGGCGCGAACGCCGCGAGCGACAAAAGGAGAAGGCGGAGCGTGGGGGGGGCAAAAAGCCTAGAGCACCCGGTCTTCCCTAAGAGGTCTCCCATCCAAGTTCTAACCAGGCCCGACCCTGCTTAGCTTCCGCGATCGCGGCGAGATCGGGCCCTTCTAGGCTGCTTCGGCGGTGGATGCCGGCGGGGTGGCGGGCTGCCTCTTGAGGCGCAGCTCAGCAGGCGCTTGGGCCTTACCGTCAGCCCAGCGGCCCGCCCGTCCCGGCAGGGCCCCGCCGCCCGCCTAGGCAGGGGAACGGAGGTCTCGGGCACCTGGGGGTGGCGGAGGTGCTGGCGACCACCCCGCCCAGGGCGGGCGGGAGCCAGCCAACTTTTGGGAGCTAGGCGCCACGCCCCAGATCCCGCAGGCCGCTCACGGGGCAGTGGCCCAGGAGGCTTCCGGGCCCGGAGACCGCGGGCCCTTGGGCATCCCACCTGCCCGCCCAGGCCGCGCTAGGCGCAGCTCAGACGCAGACCGGACCGGCCCTCCTGCCCGACAGAAGCTGGCCCGAAGCCACTGGGAGCCACCATTGAGTTGGCACGGCCCCTAAGACCCAGCAACGCCACCCTCGCCCCCACGCCACCGTCCGAGCTCAGGACCCCGCCCCAAGTGGCCGGCAGGCCCGGGGAAGCGGCCTGGGCCCTCGATCCCGCTCCCGCCCCCGGCCATGGCGAAACGGCGGAGGGGCGGCTTTTTCCGTATGGAGCTGTGGAGAGCCACCCCGGCAGACAGGTGGCGGCGCCGGGGCTGGGCTGCAGTGGGGGCGGCCAGGTGCAGGTCGAGGGGCTCGCGGGCCGCACGGACGGCCCCCGGGTCCGCGGCCACGTCTGGTTCCCTTCAGGCCACCCCCGGAGCGTCTGGTGTGCCTCTGCCTTCCAGGGACGCCTTCTGGCCGCCTGGCCGCTCAGGCAGGCGGGGAGCGCCCCATCAGACGCTGGCTGTGGTGGGAGGGGCCTGAGGAGGTGGGGCTTGCAGCTGTGCCGGGCGGGGGCGGAGATAGCCGCGGGCGCGAACGCCGCGAGCGACAAAAGGAGAAGGCGGAGCGTGGGGGGGGCAAAAAGCCTAGAGCACCCGGTCTTCCCTAAGAGGTCTCCCATCCAAGTTCTAACCAGGCCCGACCCTGCTTAGCTTCCGCGATCGCGGCGAGATCGGGCCCTTCTAGGCTGCTTCGGCGGTGGATGCCGGCGGGGTGGCGGGCTGCCTCTTGAGGCGCAGCTCAGCAGGCGCTTGGGCCTTACCGTCAGCCCAGCGGCCCGCCCGTCCCGGCAGGGCCCCGCCGCCCGCCTAGGCAGGGGAACGGAGGTCTCGGGCACCTGGGGGTGGCGGAGGTGCTGGCGACCACCCCGCCCAGGGCGGGCGGGAGCCAGCCAACTTTTGGGAGCTAGGCGCCACGCCCCAGATCCCGCAGGCCGCTCACGGGGCAGTGGCCCAGGAGGCTTCCGGGCCCGGAGACCGCGGGCCCTTGGGCATCCCACCTGCCCGCCCAGGCCGCGCTAGGCGCAGCTCAGACGCAGACCGGACCGGCCCTCCTGCCCGACAGAAGCTGGCCCGAAGCCACTGGGAGCCACCATTGAGTTGGCACGGCCCCTAAGACCCAGCAACGCCACCCTCGCCCCCACGCCACCGTCCGAGCTCAGGACCCCGCCCCAGGTGGCCGGCAGGCCCGGGGAAGCGGCCTGGGCCCTCGATCCCGCTCCCGCCCCCGGCCATGGCGAAACGGCGGAGGGGCGGCTTTTTCCGTATGGAGCTGTGGAGAGCCACCCCGGCAGACAGGTGGCGGCGCCGGGGCTGGGCTGCAGTGGGGGCGGCCAGGTGCAGGTCGAGGGGCTCGCGGGCCGCACGGACGGCCCCCGGGTCCGCGGCCACGTCTGGTTCCCTTCAGGCCACCCCCGGAGCGTCTGGTGTGCCTCTGCCTTCCAGGGACGCCTTCTGGCCGCCTGGCCGCTCAGGCAGGCGGGGAGCGCCCCATCAGACGCTGGCTGTGGTGGGAGGGGCCTGAGGAGGTGGGGCTTGCAGCTGTGCCGGGCGGGGCCGGAGATAGCCGCGGGCGCGAACGCCGCGAGCGACAAAAGGAGAAGGCGGAGCGTGGGGGGGGCAAAAAGCCTAGAGCACCCGGTCTTCCCTAAGAGGTCTCCCATCCAAGTTCTAACCAGGCCCGACCCTGCTTAGCTTCCGCGATCGCGGCGAGATCGGGCCCTTCTAGGCTGCTTCGGCGGTGGATGCCGGCGGGGTGGCGGGCTGCCTCTTGAGGCGCAGCTCAGCAGGCGCTTGGGCCTTACCGTCAGCCCAGCGGCCCGCCCGTCCCGGCAGGGCCCCGCCGCCCGCCTAGGCAGGGGAACGGAGGTCTCGGGCACCTGGGGGTGGCGGAGGTGCTGGCGACCACCCCGCCCAGGGCGGGCGGGAGCCAGCCAACTTTTGGGAGCTAGGCGCCACGCCCCAGATCCCGCAGGCCGCTCACGGGGCAGTGGCCCAGGAGGCTTCCGGGCCCGGAGACCGCGGGCCCTTGGGCATCCCACCTGCCCGCCCAGGCCGCGCTAGGCGCAGCTCAGACGCAGACCGGACCGGCCCTCCTGCCCGACAGAAGCTGGCCCGAAGCCACTGGGAGCCACCATTGAGTTGGCACGGCCCCTAAGACCCAGCAACGCCACCCTCGCCCCCACGCCACCGTCCGAGGTCAGGACCCCGCCCCAGGTGGCCGGCAGGCCCGGGGAAGCGGCCTGGGCCCTCGATCCCGCTCCCGCCCCCGGCCATGGCGAAACGGCGGAGGGGCGGCTTTTTCCGTATGGAGCTGTGGAGAGCCACTCCGGCAGACAGGTGGCGGCGCCGGGGCTGGGCTGCAGTGGGGGCGGCCAGGTGCAGGTCGAGGGGCTCGCGGGCCGCACGGACGGCCCCCGGGTCCGCGGCCACGTCTGGTTCCCTTCAGGCCACCCCCGGAGCGTCTGGTGTGCCTCTGCCTTCCAGGGACGCCTTCTGGCCGCCTGGCCGCTCAGGCAGGCGGGGAGCGCCCCATCAGACGCTGGCTGTGGTGGGAGGGGCCTGAGGAGGTGGGGCTTGCAGCTGTGCCGGGCGGGGGCGGAGATAGCCGCGGGCGCGAACGCCGCGAGCGACAAAAGGAGAAGGCGGAGCGTGGGGGGGGCAAAAAGCCTAGAGCACCCGGTCTTCCCTAAGAGGTCTCCCATCCAAGTTCTAACCAGGCCCGACCCTGCTTAGCTTCCGCGATCGCGGCGAGATCGGGCCCTTCTAGGCTGCTTCGGCGGTGGATGCCGGCGGGGTGGCGGGCTGCCTCTTGAGGCGCAGCTCAGCAGGCGCTTGGGCCTTACCGTCAGCCCAGCGGCCCGCCCGTCCCGGCAGGGCCCCGCCGCCCGCCTAGGCAGGGGAACGGAGGTCTCGGGCACCTGGGGGTGGCGGAGGTGCTGGCGACCACCCCGCCCAGGGCGGGCGGGAGCCAGCCAACTTTTGGGAGCTAGGCGCCACGCCCCAGATCCCGCAGGCCGCTCACGGGGCAGTGGCCCAGGAGGCTTCCGGGCCCGGAGACCGCGGGCCCTTGGGCATCCCACCTGCCCGCCCAGGCCGCGCTAGGCGCAGCTCAGACGCAGACCGGACCGGCCCTCCTGCCCGACAGAAGCTGGCCCGAAGCCACTGGGAGCCACCATTGAGTTGGCACGGCCCCTAAGACCCAGCAACGCCACCCTCGCCCCCACGCCACCGTCCGAGCTCAGGACCCCGCCCCAGGTGGCCGGCAGGCCCGGGGAAGCGGCCTGGGCCCTCGATCCCGCTCCCGCCCCCGGCCATGGCGAAACGGCGGAGGGGCGGCTTTTTCCGTATGGAGCTGTGGAGAGCCACCCCGGCAGACAGGTGGCGGCGCCGGGGCTGGGCTGCAGTGGGGGCGGCCAGGTGCAGGTCGAGGGGCTCGCGGGCCGCACGGACGGCCCCCGGGTCCGCGGCCACGTCTGGTTCCCTTCAGGCCACCCCCGGAGCGTCTGGTGTGCCTCTGCCTTCCAGGGACGCCTTCTGGCCGCCTGGCCGCTCAGGCAGGCGGGGAGCGCCCCATCAGACGCTGGCTGTGGTGGGAGGGGCCTGAGGAGGTGGGGCTTGCAGCTGTGCCGGGCGGGGCCGGAGATAGCCGCGGGCGCGAACGCCGCGAGCGACAAAAGGAGAAGGCGGAGCGTGGGGGGGGCAAAAAGCCTAGAGCACCCGGTCTTCCCTAAGAGGTCTCCCATCCAAGTTCTAACCAGGCCCGACCCTGCTTAGCTTCCGCGATCGCGGCGAGATCGGGCCCTTCTAGGCTGCTTCGGCGGTGGATGCCGGCGGGGTGGCGGGCTGCCTCTTGAGGCGCAGCTCAGCAGGCGCTTGGGCCTTACCGTCAGCCCAGCGGCCCGCCCGTCCCGGCAGGGCCCCGCCGCCCGCCTAGGCAGGGGAACGGAGGTCTCGGGCACCTGGGGGTGGCGGAGGTGCTGGCGACCACCCCGCCCAGGGCGGGCGGGAGCCAGCCAACTTTTGGGAGCTAGGCGCCACGCCCCAGATCCCGCAGGCCGCTCACGGGGCAGTGGCCCAGGAGGCTTCCGGGCCCGGAGACCGCGGGCCCTTGGGCATCCCACCTGCCCGCCCAGGCCGCGCTAGGCGCAGCTCAGACGCAGACCGGACCGGCCCTCCTGCCCGACAGAAGCTGGCCCGAAGCCACTGGGAGCCACCATTGAGTTGGCACGGCCCCTAAGACCCAGCAACGCCACCCTCGCCCCCACGCCACCGTCCGAGCTCAGGACCCCGCCCCAGGTGGCCGGCAGGCCCGGGGAAGCGGCCTGGACCCTCGATCCCGCTCCCGCCCCCGGCCATGGCGAAACGGCGGAGGGGCGGCTTTTTCCGTATGGAGCTGTGGAGAGCCACCCCGGCAGACAGGTGGCGGCGCCGGGGCTGGGCTGCAGTGGGGGCGGCCAGGTGCAGGTCGAGGGGCTCGCGGGCCGCACGGACGGCCCCCGGGTCCGCGGCCACGTCTGGTTCCCTTCAGGCCACCCCCGGAGCGTCTGGTGTGCCTCTGCCTTCCAGGGACGCCTTCTGGCCGCCTGGCCGCTCAGGCAGGCGGGGAGCGCCCCATCAGACGCTGGCTGTGGTGGGAGGGGCCTGAGGAGGTGGGGCTTGCAGCTGTGCCGGGCGGGGGCGGAGATAGCCGCGGGCGCGAACGCCGCGAGCGACAAAAGGAGAAGGCGGAGCGTGGGGGGGGCAAAAAGCCTAGAGCACCCGGTCTTCCCTAAGAGGTCTCCCATCCAAGTTCTAACCAGGCCCGACCCTGCTTAGCTTCCGCGATCGCGGCGAGATCGGGCCCTTCTAGGCTGCTTCGGCGGTGGATGCCGGCGGGGTGGCGGGCTGCCTCTTGAGGCGCAGCTCAGCAGGCGCTTGGGCCTTACCGTCAGCCCAGCGGCCCGCCCGTCCCGGCAGGGCCCCGCCGCCCGCCTAGGCAGGGGAACGGAGGTCTCGGGCACCTGGGGGTGGCGGAGGTGCTGGCGACCACCCCGCCCAGGGCGGGCGGGAGCCAGCCAACTTTTGGGAGCTAGGCGCCACGCCCCAGATCCCGCAGGCCGCTCACGGGGCAGTGGCCCAGGAGGCTTCCGGGCCCGGAGACCGCGGGCCCTTGGGCATCCCACCTGCCCGCCCAGGCCGCGCTAGGCGCAGCTCAGACGCAGACCGGACCGGCCCTCCTGCCCGACAGAAGCTGGCCCGAAGCCACTGGGAGCCACCATTGAGTTGGCACGGCCCCTAAGACCCAGCAACGCCACCCTCGCCCCCACGCCACCGTCCGAGCTCAGGACCCCGCCCCAAGTGGCCGGCAGGCCCGGGGAAGCGGCCTGGGCCCTCGATCCCGCTCCCGCCCCCGGCCATGGCGAAACGGCGGAGGGGCGGCTTTTTCCGTATGGAGCTGTGGAGAGCCACCCCGGCAGACAGGTGGCGGCGCCGGGGCTGGGCTGCAGTGGGGGCGGCCAGGTGCAGGTCGAGGGGCTCGCGGGCCGCACGGACGGCCCCCGGGTCCGCGGCCACGTCTGGTTCCCTTCAGGCCACCCCCGGAGCGTCTGGTGTGCCTCTGCCTTCCAGGGACGCCTTCTGGCCGCCTGGCCGCTCAGGCAGGCGGGGAGCGCCCCATCAGACGCTGGCTGTGGTGGGAGGGGCCTGAGGAGGTGGGGCTTGCAGCTGTGCCGGGCGGGGGCGGAGATAGCCGCGGGCGCGAACGCCGCGAGCGACAAAAGGAGAAGGCGGAGCGTGGGGGGGGCAAAAAGCCTAGAGCACCCGGTCTTCCCTAAGAGGTCTCCCATCCAAGTTCTAACCAGGCCCGACCCTGCTTAGCTTCCGCGATCGCGGCGAGATCGGGCCCTTCTAGGCTGCTTCGGCGGTGGATGCCGGCGGGGTGGCGGGCTGCCTCTTGAGGCGCAGCTCAGCAGGCGCTTGGGCCTTACCGTCAGCCCAGCGGCCCGCCCGTCCCGGCAGGGCCCCGCCGCCCGCCTAGGCAGGGGAACGGAGGTCTCGGGCACCTGGGGGTGGCGGAGGTGCTGGCGACCACCCCGCCCAGGGCGGGCGGGAGCCAGCCAACTTTTGGGAGCTAGGCGCCACGCCCCAGATCCCGCAGGCCGCTCACGGGGCAGTGGCCCAGGAGGCTTCCGGGCCCGGAGACCGCGGGCCCTTGGGCATCCCACCTGCCCGCCCAGGCCGCGCTAGGCGCAGCTCAGACGCAGACCGGACCGGCCCTCCTGCCCGACAGAAGCTGGCCCGAAGCCACTGGGAGCCACCATTGAGTTGGCACGGCCCCTAAGACCCAGCAACGCCACCCTCGCCCCCACGCCACCGTCCGAGCTCAGGACCCCGCCCCAGGTGGCCGGCAGGCCCGGGGAAGCGGCCTGGGCCCTCGATCCCGCTCCCGCCCCCGGCCATGGCGAAACGGCGGAGGGGCGGCTTTTTCCGTATGGAGCTGTGGAGAGCCACCCCGGCAGACAGGTGGCGGCGCCGGGGCTGGGCTGCAGTGGGGGCGGCCAGGTGCAGGTCGAGGGGCTCGCGGGCCGCACGGACGGCCCCCGGGTCCGCGGCCACGTCTGGTTCCCTTCAGGCCACCCCCGGAGCGTCTGGTGTGCCTCTGCCTTCCAGGGACGCCTTCTGGCCGCCTGGCCGCTCAGGCAGGCGGGGAGCGCCCCATCAGACGCTGGCTGTGGTGGGAGGGGCCTGAGGAGGTGGGGCTTGCAGCTGTGCCGGGCGGGGGCGGAGATAGCCGCGGGCACGAACGCCGCGAGCGACAAAAGGAGAAGGCGGAGCGTGGGGGGGGCAAAAAGCCTAGAGCACCCGGTCTTCCCTAAGAGGTCTCCCATCCAAGTTCTAACCAGGCCCGACCCTGCTTAGCTTCCGCGATCGCGGCGAGATCGGGCCCTTCTAGGCTGCTTCGGCGGTGGATGCCGGCGGGGTGGCGGGCTGCCTCTTGAGGCGCAGCTCAGCAGGCGCTTGGGCCTTACCGTCAGCCCAGCGGCCCGCCCGTCCCGGCAGGGCCCCGCCGCCCGCCTAGGCAGGGGAACGGAGGTCTCGGGCACCTGGGGGTGGCGGAGGTGCTGGCGACCACCCCGCCCAGGGCGGGCGGGAGCCAGCCAACTTTTGGGAGCTAGGCGCCACGCCCCAGATCCCGCAGGCCGCTCACGGGGCAGTGGCCCAGGAGGCTTCCGGGCCCGGAGACCGCGGGCCCTTGGGCATCCCACCTGCCCGCCCAGGCCGCGCTAGGCGCAGCTCAGACGCAGACCGGACCGGCCCTCCTGCCCGACAGAAGCTGGCCCGAAGCCACTGGGAGCCACCATTGAGTTGGCACGGCCCCTAAGACCCAGCAACGCCACCCTCGCCCCCACGCCACCGTCCGAGCTCAGGACCCCGCCCCAAGTGGCCGGCAGGCCCGGGGAAGCGGCCTGGGCCCTCGATCCCGCTCCCGCCCCCGGCCATGGCGAAACGGCGGAGGGGCGGCTTTTTCCGTATGGAGCTGTGGAGAGCCACCCCGGCAGACAGGTGGCGGCGCCGGGGCTGGGCTGCAGTGGGGGCGGCCAGGTGCAGGTCGAGGGGCTCGCGGGCCGCACGGACGGCCCCCGGGTCCGCGGCCACGTCTGGTTCCCTTCAGGCCACCCCCGGAGCGTCTGGTGTGCCTCTGCCTTCCAGGGACGCCTTCTGGCCGCCTGGCCGCTCAGGCAGGCGGGGAGCGCCCCATCAGACGCTGGCTGTGGTGGGAGGGGCCTGAGGAGGTGGGGCTTGCAGCTGTGCCGGGCGGGGGCGGAGATAGCCGCGGGCGCGAACGCCGCGAGCGACAAAAGGAGAAGGCGGAGCGTGGGGGGGGCAAAAAGCCTAGAGCACCCGGTCTTCCCTAAGAGGTCTCCCATCCAAGTTCTAACCAGGCCCGACCCTGCTTAGCTTCCGCGATCGCGGCGAGATCGGGCCCTTCTAGGCTGCTTCGGCGGTGGATGCCGGCGGGGTGGCGGGCTGCCTCTTGAGGCGCAGCTCAGCAGGCGCTTGGGCCTTACCGTCAGCCCAGCGGCCCGCCCGTCCCGGCAGGGCCCCGCCGCCCGCCTAGGCAGGGGAACGGAGGTCTCGGGCACCTGGGGGTGGCGGAGGTGCTGGCGACCACCCCGCCCAGGGCGGGCGGGAGCCAGCCAACTTTTGGGAGCTAGGCGCCACGCCCCAGATCCCGCAGGCCGCTCACGGGGCAGTGGCCCAGGAGGCTTCCGGGCCCGGAGACCGCGGGCCCTTGGGCATCCCACCTGCCCGCCCAGGCCGCGCTAGGCGCAGCTCAGACGCAGACCGGACCGGCCCTCCTGCCCGACAGAAGCTGGCCCGAAGCCACTGGGAGCCACCATTGAGTTGGCACGGCCCCTAAGACCCAGCAACGCCACCCTCGCCCCCACGCCACCGTCCGAGCTCAGGACCCCGCCCCAGGTGGCCGGCAGGCCCGGGGAAGCGGCCTGGGCCCTCGATCCCGCTCCCGCCCCCGGCCATGGCGAAACGGCGGAGGGGCGGCTTTTTCCGTATGGAGCTGTGGAGAGCCACCCCGGCAGACAGGTGGCGGCGCCGGGGCTGGGCTGCAGTGGGGGCGGCCAGGTGCAGGTCGAGGGGCTCGCGGGCCGCACGGACGGCCCCCGGGTCCGCGGCCACGTCTGGTTCCCTTCAGGCCACCCCCGGAGCGTCTGGTGTGCCTCTGCCTTCCAGGGACGCCTTCTGGCCGCCTGGCCGCTCAGGCAGGCGGGGAGCGCCCCATCAGACGCTGGCTGTGGTGGGAGGGGCCTGAGGAGGTGGGGCTTGCAGCTGTGCCGGGCGGGGGCGGAGATAGCCGCGGGCGCGAACGCCGCGAGCGACAAAAGGAGAAGGCGGAGCGTGGGGGGGGCAAAAAGCCTAGAGCACCCGGTCTTCCCTAAGAGGTCTCCCATCCAAGTTCTAACCAGGCCCGACCCTGCTTAGCTTCCGCGATCGCGGCGAGATCGGGCCCTTCTAGGCTGCTTCGGCGGTGGATGCCGGCGGGGTGGCGGGCTGCCTCTTGAGGCGCAGCTCAGCAGGCGCTTGGGCCTTACCGTCAGCCCAGCGGCCCGCCCGTCCCGGCAGGGCCCCGCCGCCCGCCTAGGCAGGGGAACGGAGGTCTCGGGCACCTGGGGGTGGCGGAGGTGCTGGCGACCACCCCGCCCAGGGCGGGCGGGAGCCAGCCAACTTTTGGGAGCTAGGCGCCACGCCCCAGATCCCGCAGGCCGCTCACGGGGCAGTGGCCCAGGAGGCTTCCGGGCCCGGAGACCGCGGGCCCTTGGGCATCCCACCTGCCCGCCCAGGCCGCGCTAGGCGCAGCTCAGACGCAGACCGGACCGGCCCTCCTGCCCGACAGAAGCTGGCCCGAAGCCACTGGGAGCCACCATTGAGTTGGCACGGCCCCTAAGACCCAGCAACGCCACCCTCGCCCCCACGCCACCGTCCGAGGTCAGGACCCCGCCCCAGGTGGCCGGCAGGCCCGGGGAAGCGGCCTGGGCCCTCGATCCCGCTCCCGCCCCCGGCCATGGCGAAACGGCGGAGGGGCGGCTTTTTCCGTATGGAGCTGTGGAGAGCCACCCCGGCAGACAGGTGGCGGCGCCGGGGCTGGGCTGCAGTGGGGGCGGCCAGGTGCAGGTCGAGGGGCTCGCGGGCCGCACGGACGGCCCCCGGGTCCGCGGCCACGTCTGGTTCCCTTCAGGCCACCCCCGGAGCGTCTGGTGTGCCTCTGCCTTCCAGGGACGCCTTCTGGCCGCCTGGCCGCTCAGGCAGGCGGGGAGCGCCCCATCAGACGCTGGCTGTGGTGGGAGGGGCCTGAGGAGGTGGGGCTTGCAGCTGTGCCGGGCGGGGGCGGAGATAGCCGCGGGCGCGAACGCCGCGAGCGACAAAAGGAGAAGGCGGAGCGTGGGGGGGGCAAAAAGCCTAGAGCACCCGGTCTTCCCTAAGAGGTCTCCCATCCAAGTTCTAACCAGGCCCGACCCTGCTTAGCTTCCGCGATCGCGGCGAGATCGGGCCCTTCTAGGCTGCTTCGGCGGTGGATGCCGGCGGGGTGGCGGGCTGCCTCTTGAGGCGCAGCTCAGCAGGCGCTTGGGCCTTACCGTCAGCCCAGCGGCCCGCCCGTCCCGGCAGGGCCCCGCCGCCCGCCTAGGCAGGGGAACGGAGGTCTCGGGCACCTGGGGGTGGCGGAGGTGCTGGCGACCACCCCGCCCAGGGCGGGCGGGAGCCAGCCAACTTTTGGGAGCTAGGCGCCACGCCCCAGATCCCGCAGGCCGCTCACGGGGCAGTGGCCCAGGAGGCTTCCGGGCCCGGAGACCGCGGGCCCTTGGGCATCCCACCTGCCCGCCCAGGCCGCGCTAGGCGCAGCTCAGACGCAGACCGGACCGGCCCTCCTGCCCGACAGAAGCTGGCCCGAAGCCACTGGGAGCCACCATTGAGTTGGCACGGCCCCTAAGACCCAGCAACGCCACCCTCGCCCCCACGCCACCGTCCGAGCTCAGGACCCCGCCCCAAGTGGCCGGCAGGCCCGGGGAAGCGGCCTGGGCCCTCGATCCCGCTCCCGCCCCCGGCCATGGCGAAACGGCGGAGGGGCGGCTTTTTCCGTATGGAGCTGTGGAGAGCCACCCCGGCAGACAGGTGGCGGCGCCGGGGCTGGGCTGCAGTGGGGGCGGCCAGGTGCAGGTCGAGGGG
Source organism: Stenella coeruleoalba (assembly GCF_951394435.1). Lineage (NCBI taxonomy): Eukaryota > Metazoa > Chordata > Mammalia > Artiodactyla > Delphinidae > Stenella > Stenella coeruleoalba. The sequence continues at coordinate 721,065 of NW_027646275.1, forward strand.
CTCGCGGGCCGCACGGACGGCCCCCGGGTCCGCGGCCACGTCTGGTTCCCTTCAGGCCACCCCCGGAGCGTCTGGTGTGCCTCTGCCTTCCAGGGACGCCTTCTGGCCGCCTGGCCGCTCAGGCAGGCGGGGAGCGCCCCATCAGACGCTGGCTGTGGTGGGAGGGGCCTGAGGAGGTGGGGCTTGCAGCTGTGCCGGGCGGGGGCGGAGATAGCCGCGGGCGCGAACGCCGCGAGCGACAAAAGGAGAAGGCGGAGCGTGGGGGGGGCAAAAAGCCTAGAGCACCCGGTCTTCCCTAAGAGGTCTCCCATCCAAGTTCTAACCAGGCCCGACCCTGCTTAGCTTCCGCGATCGCGGCGAGATCGGGCCCTTCTAGGCTGCTTCGGCGGTGGATGCCGGCGGGGTGGCGGGCTGCCTCTTGAGGCGCAGCTCAGCAGGCGCTTGGGCCTTACCGTCAGCCCAGCGGCCCGCCCGTCCCGGCAGGGCCCCGCCGCCCGCCTAGGCAGGGGAACGGAGGTCTCGGGCACCTGGGGGTGGCGGAGGTGCTGGCGACCACCCCGCCCAGGGCGGGCGGGAGCCAGCCAACTTTTGGGAGCTAGGCGCCACGCCCCAGATCCCGCAGGCCGCTCACGGGGCAGTGGCCCAGGAGGCTTCCGGGCCCGGAGACCGCGGGCCCTTGGGCATCCCACCTGCCCGCCCAGGCCGCGCTAGGCGCAGCTCAGACGCAGACCGGACCGGCCCTCCTGCCCGACAGAAGCTGGCCCGAAGCCACTGGGAGCCACCATTGAGTTGGCACGGCCCCTAAGACCCAGCAACGCCACCCTCGCCCCCACGCCACCGTCCGAGCTCAGGACCCCGCCCCAGGTGGCCGGCAGGCCCGGGGAAGCGGCCTGGGCCCTCGATCCCGCTCCCGCCCCCGGCCATGGCGAAACGGCGGAGGGGCGGCTTTTTCCGTATGGAGCTGTGGAGAGCCACCCCGGCAGACAGGTGGCGGCGCCGGGGCTGGGCTGCAGTGGGGGCGGCCAGGTGCAGGTCGAGGGGCTCGCGGGCCGCACGGACGGCCCCCGGGTCCGCGGCCACGTCTGGTTCCCTTCAGGCCACCCCCGGAGCGTCTGGTGTGCCTCTGCCTTCCAGGGACGCCTTCTGGCCGCCTGGCCGCTCAGGCAGGCGGGGAGCGCCCCATCAGACGCTGGCTGTGGTGGGAGGGGCCTGAGGAGGTGGGGCTTGCAGCTGTGCCGGGCGGGGGCGGAGATAGCCGCGGGCGCGAACGCCGCGAGCGACAAAAGGAGAAGGCGGAGCGTGGGGGGGGCAAAAAGCCTAGAGCACCCGGTCTTCCCTAAGAGGTCTCCCATCCAAGTTCTAACCAGGCCCGACCCTGCTTAGCTTCCGCGATCGCGGCGAGATCGGGCCCTTCTAGGCTGCTTCGGCGGTGGATGCCGGCGGGGTGGCGGGCTGCCTCTTGAGGCGCAGCTCAGCAGGCGCTTGGGCCTTACCGTCAGCCCAGCGGCCCGCCCGTCCCGGCAGGGCCCCGCCGCCCGCCTAGGCAGGGGAACGGAGGTCTCGGGCACCTGGGGGTGGCGGAGGTGCTGGCGACCACCCCGCCCAGGGCGGGCGGGAGCCAGCCAACTTTTGGGAGCTAGGCGCCACGCCCCAGATCCCGCAGGCCGCTCACGGGGCAGTGGCCCAGGAGGCTTCCGGGCCCGGAGACCGCGGGCCCTTGGGCATCCCACCTGCCCGCCCAGGCCGCGCTAGGCGCAGCTCAGACGCAGACCGGACCGGCCCTCCTGCCCGACAGAAGCTGGCCCGAAGCCACTGGGAGCCACCATTGAGTTGGCACGGCCCCTAAGACCCAGCAACGCCACCCTCGCCCCCACGCCACCGTCCGAGCTCAGGACCCCGCCCCAGGTGGCCGGCAGGCCCGGGGAAGCGGCCTGGGCCCTCGATCCCGCTCCCGCCCCCGGCCATGGCGAAACGGCGGAGGGGCGGCTTTTTCCGTATGGAGCTGTGGAGAGCCACCCCGGCAGACAGGTGGCGGCGCCGGGGCTGGGCTGCAGTGGGGGCGGCCAGGTGCAGGTCGAGGGGCTCGCGGGCCGCACGGACGGCCCCCGGGTCCGCGGCCACGTCTGGTTCCCTTCAGGCCACCCCCGGAGCGTCTGGTGTGCCTCTGCCTTCCAGGGACGCCTTCTGGCCGCCTGGCCGCTCAGGCAGGCGGGGAGCGCCCCATCAGACGCTGGCTGTGGTGGGAGGGGCCTGAGGAGGTGGGGCTTGCAGCTGTGCCGGGCGGGGGCGGAGATAGCCGCGGGCGCGAACGCCGCGAGCGACAAAAGGAGAAGGCGGAGCGTGGGGGGGGCAAAAAGCCTAGAGCACCCGGTCTTCCCTAAGAGGTCTCCCATCCAAGTTCTAACCAGGCCCGACCCTGCTTAGCTTCCGCGATCGCGGCGAGATCGGGCCCTTCTAGGCTGCTTCGGCGGTGGATGCCGGCGGGGTGGCGGGCTGCCTCTTGAGGCGCAGCTCAGCAGGCGCTTGGGCCTTACCGTCAGCCCAGCGGCCCGCCCGTCCCGGCAGGGCCCCGCCGCCCGCCTAGGCAGGGGAACGGAGGTCTCGGGCACCTGGGGGTGGCGGAGGTGCTGGCGACCACCCCGCCCAGGGCGGGCGGGAGCCAGCCAACTTTTGGGAGCTAGGCGCCACGCCCCAGATCCCGCAGGCCGCTCACGGGGCAGTGGCCCAGGAGGCTTCCGGGCCCGGAGACCGCGGGCCCTTGGGCATCCCACCTGCCCGCCCAGGCCGCGCTAGGCGCAGCTCAGACGCAGACCGGACCGGCCCTCCTGCCCGACAGAAGCTGGCCCGAAGCCACTGGGAGCCACCATTGAGTTGGCACGGCCCCTAAGACCCAGCAACGCCACCCTCGCCCCCACGCCACCGTCCGAGCTCAGGACCCCGCCCCAGGTGGCCGGCAGGCCCGGGGAAGCGGCCTGGGCCCTCGATCCCGCTCCCGCCCCCGGCCATGGCGAAACGGCGGAGGGGCGGCTTTTTCCGTATGGAGCTGTGGAGAGCCACCCCGGCAGACAGGTGGCGGCGCCGGGGCTGGGCTGCAGTGGGGGCGGCCAGGTGCAGGTCGAGGGGCTCGCGGGCCGCACGGACGGCCCCCGGGTCCGCGGCCACGTCTGGTTCCCTTCAGGCCACCCCCGGAGCGTCTGGTGTGCCTCTGCCTTCCAGGGACGCCTTCTGGCCGCCTGGCCGCTCAGGCAGGCGGGGAGCGCCCCATCAGACGCTGGCTGTGGTGGGAGGGGCCTGAGGAGGTGGGGCTTGCAGCTGTGCCGGGCGGGGGCGGAGATAGCCGCGGGCGCGAACGCCGCGAGCGACAAAAGGAGAAGGCGGAGCGTGGGGGGGGCAAAAAGCCTAGAGCACCCGGTCTTCCCTAAGAGGTCTCCCATCCAAGTTCTAACCAGGCCCGACCCTGCTTAGCTTCCGCGATCGCGGCGAGATCGGGCCCTTCTAGGCTGCTTCGGCGGTGGATGCCGGCGGGGTGGCGGGCTGCCTCTTGAGGCGCAGCTCAGCAGGCGCTTGGGCCTTACCGTCAGCCCAGCGGCCCGCCCGTCCCGGCAGGGCCCCGCCGCCCGCCTAGGCAGGGGAACGGAGGTCTCGGGCACCTGGGGGTGGCGGAGGTGCTGGCGACCACCCCGCCCAGGGCGGGCGGGAGCCAGCCAACTTTTGGGAGCTAGGCGCCACGCCCCAGATCCCGCAGGCCGCTCACGGGGCAGTGGCCCAGGAGGCTTCCGGGCCCGGAGACCGCGGGCCCTTGGGCATCCCACCTGCCCGCCCAGGCCGCGCTAGGCGCAGCTCAGACGCAGACCGGACCGGCCCTCCTGCCCGACAGAAGCTGGCCCGAAGCCACTGGGAGCCACCATTGAGTTGGCACGGCCCCTAAGACCCAGCAACGCCACCCTCGCCCCCACGCCACCGTCCGAGCTCAGGACCCCGCCCCAGGTGGCCGGCAGGCCCGGGGAAGCGGCCTGGGCCCTCGATCCCGCTCCCGCCCCCGGCCATGGCGAAACGGCGGAGGGGCGGCTTTTTCCGTATGGAGCTGTGGAGAGCCACCCCGGCAGACAGGTGGCGGCGCCGGGGCTGGGCTGCAGTGGGGGCGGCCAGGTGCAGGTCGAGGGGCTCGCGGGCCGCACGGACGGCCCCCGGGTCCGCGGCCACGTCTGGTTCCCTTCAGGCCACCCCCGGAGCGTCTGGTGTGCCTCTGCCTTCCAGGGACGCCTTCTGGCCGCCTGGCCGCTCAGGCAGGCGGGGAGCGCCCCATCAGACGCTGGCTGTGGTGGGAGGGGCCTGAGGAGGTGGGGCTTGCAGCTGTGCCGGGCGGGGGCGGAGATAGCCGCGGGCGCGAACGCCGCGAGCGACAAAAGGAGAAGGCGGAGCGTGGGGGGGGCAAAAAGCCTAGAGCACCCGGTCTTCCCTAAGAGGTCTCCCATCCAAGTTCTAACCAGGCCCGACCCTGCTTAGCTTCCGCGATCGCGGCGAGATCGGGCCCTTCTAGGCTGCTTCGGCGGTGGATGCCGGCGGGGTGGCGGGCTGCCTCTTGAGGCGCAGCTCAGCAGGCGCTTGGGCCTTACCGTCAGCCCAGCGGCCCGCCCGTCCCGGCAGGGCCCCGCCGCCCGCCTAGGCAGGGGAACGGAGGTCTCGGGCACCTGGGGGTGGCGGAGGTGCTGGCGACCACCCCGCCCAGGGCGGGCGGGAGCCAGCCAACTTTTGGGAGCTAGGCGCCACGCCCCAGATCCCGCAGGCCGCTCACGGGGCAGTGGCCCAGGAGGCTTCCGGGCCCGGAGACCGCGGGCCCTTGGGCATCCCACCTGCCCGCCCAGGCCGCGCTAGGCGCAGCTCAGACGCAGACCGGACCGGCCCTCCTGCCCGACAGAAGCTGGCCCGAAGCCACTGGGAGCCACCATTGAGTTGGCACGGCCCCTAAGACCCAGCAACGCCACCCTCGCCCCCACGCCACCGTCCGAGCTCAGGACCCCGCCCCAGGTGGCCGGCAGGCCCGGGGAAGCGGCCTGGGCCCTCGATCCCGCTCCCGCCCCCGGCCATGGCGAAACGGCGGAGGGGCGGCTTTTTCCGTATGGAGCTGTGGAGAGCCACCCCGGCAGACAGGTGGCGGCGCCGGGGCTGGGCTGCAGTGGGGGCGGCCAGGTGCAGGTCGAGGGGCTCGCGGGCCGCACGGACGGCCCCCGGGTCCGCGGCCACGTCTGGTTCCCTTCAGGCCACCCCCGGAGCGTCTGGTGTGCCTCTGCCTTCCAGGGACGCCTTCTGGCCGCCTGGCCGCTCAGGCAGGCGGGGAGCGCCCCATCAGACGCTGGCTGTGGTGGGAGGGGCCTGAGGAGGTGGGGCTTGCAGCTGTGCCGGGCGGGGGCGGAGATAGCCGCGGGCGCGAACGCCGCGAGCGACAAAAGGAGAAGGCGGAGCGTGGGGGGGGCAAAAAGCCTAGAGCACCCGGTCTTCCCTAAGAGGTCTCCCATCCAAGTTCTAACCAGGCCCGACCCTGCTTAGCTTCCGCGATCGCGGCGAGATCGGGCCCTTCTAGGCTGCTTCGGCGGTGGATGCCGGCGGGGTGGCGGGCTGCCTCTTGAGGCGCAGCTCAGCAGGCGCTTGGGCCTTACCGTCAGCCCAGCGGCCCGCCCGTCCCGGCAGGGCCCCGCCGCCCGCCTAGGCAGGGGAACGGAGGTCTCGGGCACCTGGGGGTGGCGGAGGTGCTGGCGACCACCCCGCCCAGGGCGGGCGGGAGCCAGCCAACTTTTGGGAGCTAGGCGCCACGCCCCAGATCCCGCAGGCCGCTCACGGGGCAGTGGCCCAGGAGGCTTCCGGGCCCGGAGACCGCGGGCCCTTGGGCATCCCACCTGCCCGCCCAGGCCGCGCTAGGCGCAGCTCAGACGCAGACCGGACCGGCCCTCCTGCCCGACAGAAGCTGGCCCGAAGCCACTGGGAGCCACCATTGAGTTGGCACGGCCCCTAAGACCCAGCAACGCCACCCTCGCCCCCACGCCACCGTCCGAGCTCAGGACCCCGCCCCAGGTGGCCGGCAGGCCCGGGGAAGCGGCCTGGGCCCTCGATCCCGCTCCCGCCCCCGGCCATGGCGAAACGGCGGAGGGGCGGCTTTTTCCGTATGGAGCTGTGGAGAGCCACCCCGGCAGACAGGTGGCGGCGCCGGGGCTGGGCTGCAGTGGGGGCGGCCAGGTGCAGGTCGAGGGGCTCGCGGGCCGCACGGACGGCCCCCGGGTCCGCGGCCACGTCTGGTTCCCTTCAGGCCACCCCCGGAGCGTCTGGTGTGCCTCTGCCTTCCAGGGACGCCTTCTGGCCGCCTGGCCGCTCAGGCAGGCGGGGAGCGCCCCATCAGACGCTGGCTGTGGTGGGAGGGGCCTGAGGAGGTGGGGCTTGCAGCTGTGCCGGGCGGGGGCGGAGATAGCCGCGGGCGCGAACGCCGCGAGCGACAAAAGGAGAAGGCGGAGCGTGGGGGGGGCAAAAAGCCTAGAGCACCCGGTCTTCCCTAAGAGGTCTCCCATCCAAGTTCTAACCAGGCCCGACCCTGCTTAGCTTCCGCGATCGCGGCGAGATCGGGCCCTTCTAGGCTGCTTCGGCGGTGGATGCCGGCGGGGTGGCGGGCTGCCTCTTGAGGCGCAGCTCAGCAGGCGCTTGGGCCTTACCGTCAGCCCAGCGGCCCGCCCGTCCCGGCAGGGCCCCGCCGCCCGCCTAGGCAGGGGAACGGAGGTCTCGGGCACCTGGGGGTGGCGGAGGTGCTGGCGACCACCCCGCCCAGGGCGGGCGGGAGCCAGCCAACTTTTGGGAGCTAGGCGCCACGCCCCAGATCCCGCAGGCCGCTCACGGGGCAGTGGCCCAGGAGGCTTCCGGGCCCGGAGACCGCGGGCCCTTGGGCATCCCACCTGCCCGCCCAGGCCGCGCTAGGCGCAGCTCAGACGCAGACCGGACCGGCCCTCCTGCCCGACAGAAGCTGGCCCGAAGCCACTGGGAGCCACCATTGAGTTGGCACGGCCCCTAAGACCCAGCAACGCCACCCTCGCCCCCACGCCACCGTCCGAGCTCAGGACCCCGCCCCAGGTGGCCGGCAGGCCCGGGGAAGCGGCCTGGGCCCTCGATCCCGCTCCCGCCCCCGGCCATGGCGAAACGGCGGAGGGGCGGCTTTTTCCGTATGGAGCTGTGGAGAGCCACCCCGGCAGACAGGTGGCGGCGCCGGGGCTGGGCTGCAGTGGGGGCGGCCAGGTGCAGGTCGAGGGGCTCGCGGGCCGCACGGACGGCCCCCGGGTCCGCGGCCACGTCTGGTTCCCTTCAGGCCACCCCCGGAGCGTCTGGTGTGCCTCTGCCTTCCAGGGACGCCTTCTGGCCCCCTGGCCGCTCAGGCAGGCGGGGAGCGCCCCATCAGACGCTGGCTGTGGTGGGAGGGGCCTGAGGAGGTGGGGCTTGCAGCTGTGCCGGGCGGGGGCGGAGATAGCCGCGGGCGCGAACGCCGCGAGCGACAAAAGGAGAAGGCGGAGCGTGGGGGGGGCAAAAAGCCTAGAGCACCCGGTCTTCCCTAAGAGGTCTCCCATCCAAGTTCTAACCAGGCCCGACCCTGCTTAGCTTCCGCGATCGCGGCGAGATCGGGCCCTTCTAGGCTGCTTCGGCGGTGGATGCCGGCGGGGTGGCGGGCTGCCTCTTGAGGCGCAGCTCAGCAGGCGCTTGGGCCTTACCGTCAGCCCAGCGGCCCGCCCGTCCCGGCAGGGCCCCGCCGCCCGCCTAGGCAGGGGAACGGAGGTCTCGGGCACCTGGGGGTGGCGGAGGTGCTGGCGACCACCCCGCCCAGGGCGGGCGGGAGCCAGCCAACTTTTGGGAGCTAGGCGCCACGCCCCAGATCCCGCAGGCCGCTCACGGGGCAGTGGCCCAGGAGGCTTCCGGGCCCGGAGACCGCGGGCCCTTGGGCATCCCACCTGCCCGCCCAGGCCGCGCTAGGCGCAGCTCAGACGCAGACCGGACCGGCCCTCCTGCCCGACAGAAGCTGGCCCGAAGCCACTGGGAGCCACCATTGAGTTGGCACGGCCCCTAAGACCCAGCAACGCCACCCTCGCCCCCACGCCACCGTCCGAGCTCAGGACCCCGCCCCAGGTGGCCGGCAGGCCCGGGGAAGCGGCCTGGGCCCTCGATCCCGCTCCCGCCCCCGGCCATGGCGAAACGGCGGAGGGGCGGCTTTTTCCGTATGGAGCTGTGGAGAGCCACCCCGGCAGACAGGTGGCGGCGCCGGGGCTGGGCTGCAGTGGGGGCGGCCAGGTGCAGGTCGAGGGGCTCGCGGGCCGCACGGACGGCCCCCGGGTCCGCGGCCACGTCTGGTTCCCTTCAGGCCACCCCCGGAGCGTCTGGTGTGCCTCTGCCTTCCAGGGACGCCTTCTGGCCGCCTGGCCGCTCAGGCAGGCGGGGAGCGCCCCATCAGACGCTGGCTGTGGTGGGAGGGGCCTGAGGAGGTGGGGCTTGCAGCTGTGCCGGGCGGGGGCGGAGATAGCCGCGGGCGCGAACGCCGCGAGCGACAAAAGGAGAAGGCGGAGCGTGGGGGGGGCAAAAAGCCTAGAGCACCCGGTCTTCCCTAAGAGGTCTCCCATCCAAGTTCTAACCAGGCCCGACCCTGCTTAGCTTCCGCGATCGCGGCGAGATCGGGCCCTTCTAGGCTGCTTCGGCGGTGGATGCCGGCGGGGTGGCGGGCTGCCTCTTGAGGCGCAGCTCAGCAGGCGCTTGGGCCTTACCGTCAGCCCAGCGGCCCGCCCGTCCCGGCAGGGCCCCGCCGCCCGCCTAGGCAGGGGAACGGAGGTCTCGGGCACCTGGGGGTGGCGGAGGTGCTGGCGACCACCCCGCCCAGGGCGGGCGGGAGCCAGCCAACTTTTGGGAGCTAGGCGCCACGCCCCAGATCCCGCAGGCCGCTCACGGGGCAGTGGCCCAGGAGGCTTCCGGGCCCGGAGACCGCGGGCCCTTGGGCATCCCACCTGCCCGCCCAGGCCGCGCTAGGCGCAGCTCAGACGCAGACCGGACCGGCCCTCCTGCCCGACAGAAGCTGGCCCGAAGCCACTGGGAGCCACCATTGAGTTGGCACGGCCCCTAAGACCCAGCAACGCCACCCTCGCCCCCACGCCACCGTCCGAGCTCAGGACCCCGCCCCAGGTGGCCGGCAGGCCCGGGGAAGCGGCCTGGGCCCTCGATCCCGCTCCCGCCCCCGGCCATGGCGAAACGGCGGAGGGGCGGCTTTTTCCGTATGGAGCTGTGGAGAGCCACCCCGGCAGACAGGTGGCGGCGCCGGGGCTGGGCTGCAGTGGGGGCGGCCAGGTGCAGGTCGAGGGGCTCGCGGGCCGCACGGACGGCCCCCGGGTCCGCGGCCACGTCTGGTTCCCTTCAGGCCACCCCCGGAGCGTCTGGTGTGCCTCTGCCTTCCAGGGACGCCTTCTGGCCCCCTGGCCGCTCAGGCAGGCGGGGAGCGCCCCATCAGACGCTGGCTGTGGTGGGAGGGGCCTGAGGAGGTGGGGCTTGCAGCTGTGCCGGGCGGGGGCGGAGATAGCCGCGGGCGCGAACGCCGCGAGCGACAAAAGGAGAAGGCGGAGCGTGGGGGGGGCAAAAAGCCTAGAGCACCCGGTCTTCCCTAAGAGGTCTCCCATCCAAGTTCTAACCAGGCCCGACCCTGCTTAGCTTCCGCGATCGCGGCGAGATCGGGCCCTTCTAGGCTGCTTCGGCGGTGGATGCCGGCGGGGTGGCGGGCTGCCTCTTGAGGCGCAGCTCAGCAGGCGCTTGGGCCTTACCGTCAGCCCAGCGGCCCGCCCGTCCCGGCAGGGCCCCGCCGCCCGCCTAGGCAGGGGAACGGAGGTCTCGGGCACCTGGGGGTGGCGGAGGTGCTGGCGACCACCCCGCCCAGGGCGGGCGGGAGCCAGCCAACTTTTGGGAGCTAGGCGCCACGCCCCAGATCCCGCAGGCCGCTCACGGGGCAGTGGCCCAGGAGGCTTCCGGGCCCGGAGACCGCGGGCCCTTGGGCATCCCACCTGCCCGCCCAGGCCGCGCTAGGCGCAGCTCAGACGCAGACCGGACCGGCCCTCCTGCCTGACAGAAGCTGGCCCGAAGCCACTGGGAGCCACCATTGAGTTGGCACGGCCCCTAAGACCCAGCAACGCCACCCTCGCCCCCACGCCACCGTCCGAGCTCAGGACCCCGCCCCAGGTGGCCGGCAGGCCCGGGGAAGCGGCCTGGGCCCTCGATCCCGCTCCCGCCCCCGGCCATGGCGAAACGGCGGAGGGGCGGCTTTTTCCGTATGGAGCTGTGGAGAGCCACCCCGGCAGACAGGTGGCGGCGCCGGGGCTGGGCTGCAGTGGGGGCGGCCAGGTGCAGGTCGAGGGGCTCGCGGGCCGCACGGACGGCCCCCGGGTCCGCGGCCACGTCTGGTTCCCTTCAGGCCACCCCCGGAGCGTCTGGTGTGCCTCTGCCTTCCAGGGACGCCTTCTGGCCGCCTGGCCGCTCAGGCAGGCGGGGAGCGCCCCATCAGACGCTGGCTGTGGTGGGAGGGGCCTGAGGAGGTGGGGCTTGCAGCTGTGCCGGGCGGGGGCGGAGATAGCCGCGGGCGCGAACGCCGCGAGCGACAAAAGGAGAAGGCGGAGCGTGGGGGGGGCAAAAAGCCTAGAGCACCCGGTCTTCCCTAAGAGGTCTCCCATCCAAGTTCTAACCAGGCCCGACCCTGCTTAGCTTCCGCGATCGCGGCGAGATCGGGCCCTTCTAGGCTGCTTCGGCGGTGGATGCCGGCGGGGTGGCGGGCTGCCTCTTGAGGCGCAGCTCAGCAGGCGCTTGGGCCTTACCGTCAGCCCAGCGGCCCGCCCGTCCCGGCAGGGCCCCGCCGCCCGCCTAGGCAGGGGAACGGAGGTCTCGGGCACCTGGGGGTGGCGGAGGTGCTGGCGACCACCCCGCCCAGGGCGGGCGGGAGCCAGCCAACTTTTGGGAGCTAGGCGCCACGCCCCAGATCCCGCAGGCCGCTCACGGGGCAGTGGCCCAGGAGGCTTCCGGGCCCGGAGACCGCGGGCCCTTGGGCATCCCACCTGCCCGCCCAGGCCGCGCTAGGCGCAGCTCAGACGCAGACCGGACCGGCCCTCCTGCCCGACAGAAGCTGGCCCGAAGCCACTGGGAGCCACCATTGAGTTGGCACGGCCCCTAAGACCCAGCAACGCCACCCTCGCCCCCACGCCACCGTCCGAGGTCAGGACCCCGCCCCAGGTGGCCGGCAGGCCCGGGGAAGCGGCCTGGGCCCTCGATCCCGCTCCCGCCCCCGGCCATGGCGAAACGGCGGAGGGGCGGCTTTTTCCGTATGGAGCTGTGGAGAGCCACTCCGGCAGACAGGTGGTGGCGCCGGGGCTGGGCTGCAGTGGGGGCGGCCAGGTGCAGGTCGAGGGGCTCGCGGGCCGCACGGACGGCCCCCGGGTCCGCGGCCACGTCTGGTTCCCTTCAGGCCACCCCCGGAGCGTCTGGTGTGCCTCTGCCTTCCAGGGACGCCTTCTGGCCGCCTGGCCGCTCAGGCAGGCGGGGAGCGCCCCATCAGACGCTGGCTGTGGTGGGAGGGGCCTGAGGAGGTGGGGCTTGCAGCTGTGCCGGGCGGGGCCGGAGATAGCCGCGGGCGCGAACGCCGCGAGCGACAAAAGGAGAAGGCGGAGCGTGGGGGGGGCAAAAAGCCTAGAGCACCCGGTCTTCCCTAAGAGGTCTCCCATCCAAGTTCTAACCAGGCCCGACCCTGCTTAGCTTCCGCGATCGCGGCGAGATCGGGCCCTTCTAGGCTGCTTCGGCGGTGGATGCCGGCGGGGTGGCGGGCTGCCTCTTGAGGCGCAGCTCAGCAGGCGCTTGGGCCTTACCGTCAGCCCAGCGGCCCGCCCGTCCCGGCAGGGCCCCGCCGCCCGCCTAGGCAGGGGAACGGAGGTCTCGGGCACCTGGGGGTGGCGGAGGTGCTGGCGACCACCCCGCCCAGGGCGGGCGGGAGCCAGCCAACTTTTGGGAGCTAGGCGCCACGCCCCAGATCCCGCAGGCCGCTCACGGGGCAGTGGCCCAGGAGGCTTCCGGGCCCGGAGACCGCGGGCCCTTGGGCATCCCACCTGCCCGCCCAGGCCGCGCTAGGCGCAGCTCAGACGCAGACCGGACCGGCCCTCCTGCCCGACAGAAGCTGGCCCGAAGCCACTGGGAGCCACCATTGAGTTGGCACGGCCCCTAAGACCCAGCAACGCCACCCTCGCCCCCACGCCACCGTCCGAGGTCAGGACCCCGCCCCAGGTGGCCGGCAGGCCCGGGGAAGCGGCCTGGGCCCTCGATCCCGCTCCCGCCCCCGGCCATGGCGAAACGGCGGAGGGGCGGCTTTTTCCGTATGGAGCTGTGGAGAGCCACCCCGGCAGACAGGTGGCGGCGCCGGGGCTGGGCTGCAGTGGGGGCGGCCAGGTGCAGGTCGAGGGGCTCGCGGGCCGCACGGACGGCCCCCGGGTCCGCGGCCACGTCTGGTTCCCTTCAGGCCACCCCCGGAGCGTCTGGTGTGCCTCTGCCTTCCAGGGACGCCTTCTGGCCGCCTGGCCGCTCAGGCAGGCGGGGAGCGCCCCATCAGACGCTGGCTGTGGTGGGAGGGGCCTGAGGAGGTGGGGCTTGCAGCTGTGCCGGGCGGGGGCGGAGATAGCCGCGGGCGCGAACGCCGCGAGCGACAAAAGGAGAAGGCGGAGCGTGGGGGGGGCAAAAAGCCTAGAGCACCCGGTCTTCCCTAAGAGGTCTCCCATCCAAGTTCTAACCAGGCCCGACCCTGCTTAGCTTCCGCGATCGCGGCGAGATCGGGCCCTTCTAGGCTGCTTCGGCGGTGGATGCCGGCGGGGTGGCGGGCTGCCTCTTGAGGCGCAGCTCAGCAGGCGCTTGGGCCTTACCGTCAGCCCAGCGGCCCGCCCGTCCCGGCAGGGCCCCGCCGCCCGCCTAGGCAGGGGAACGGAGGTCTCGGGCACCTGGGGGTGGCGGAGGTGCTGGCGACCACCCCGCCCAGGGCGGGCGGGAGCCAGCCAACTTTTGGGAGCTAGGCGCCACGCCCCAGATCCCGCAGGCCGCTCACGGGGCAGTGGCCCAGGAGGCTTCCGGGCCCGGAGACCGCGGGCCCTTGGGCATCCCACCTGCCCGCCCAGGCCGCGCTAGGCGCAGCTCAGACGCAGACCGGACCGGCCCTCCTGCCCGACAGAAGCTGGCCCGAAGCCACTGGGAGCCACCATTGAGTTGGCACGGCCCCTAAGACCCAGCAACGCCACCCTCGCCCCCACGCCACCGTCCGAGCTCAGGACCCCGCCCCAGGTGGCCGGCAGGCCCGGGGAAGCGGCCTGGGCCCTCGATCCCGCTCCCGCCCCCGGCCATGGCGAAACGGCGGAGGGGCGGCTTTTTCCGTATGGAGCTGTGGAGAGCCACCCCGGCAGACAGGTGGCGGCGCCGGGGCTGGGCTGCAGTGGGGGCGGCCAGGTGCAGGTCGAGGGGCTCGCGGGCCGCACGGACGGCCCCCGGGTCCGCGGCCACGTCTGGTTCCCTTCAGGCCACCCCCGGAGCGTCTGGTGTGCCTCTGCCTTCCAGGGACGCCTTCTGGCCGCCTGGCCGCTCAGGCAGGCGGGGAGCGCCCCATCAGACGCTGGCTGTGGTGGGAGGGGCCTGAGGAGGTGGGGCTTGCAGCTGTGCCGGGCGGGGGCGGAGATAGCCGCGGGCGCGAACGCCGCGAGCGACAAAAGGAGAAGGCGGAGCGTGGGGGGGGCAAAAAGCCTAGAGCACCCGGTCTTCCCTAAGAGGTCTCCCATCCAAGTTCTAACCAGGCCCGACCCTGCTTAGCTTCCGCGATCGCGGCGAGATCGGGCCCTTCTAGGCTGCTTCGGCGGTGGATGCCGGCGGGGTGGCGGGCTGCCTCTTGAGGCGCAGCTCAGCAGGCGCTTGGGCCTTACCGTCAGCCCAGCGGCCCGCCCGTCCCGGCAGGGCCCCGCCGCCCGCCTAGGCAGGGGAACGGAGGTCTCGGGCACCTGGGGGTGGCGGAGGTGCTGGCGACCACCCCGCCCAGGGCGGGCGGGAGCCAGCCAACTTTTGGGAGCTAGGCGCCACGCCCCAGATCCCGCAGGCCGCTCACGGGGCAGTGGCCCAGGAGGCTTCCGGGCCCGGAGACCGCGGGCCCTTGGGCATCCCACCTGCCCGCCCAGGCCGCGCTAGGCGCAGCTCAGACGCAGACCGGACCGGCCCTCCTGCCCGACAGAAGCTGGCCCGAAGCCACTGGGAGCCACCATTGAGTTGGCACGGCCCCTAAGACCCAGCAACGCCACCCTCGCCCCCACGCCACCGTCCGAGGTCAGGACCCCGCCCCAGGTGGCCGGCAGGCCCGGGGAAGCGGCCTGGGCCCTCGATCCCGCTCCCGCCCCCGGCCATGGCGAAACGGCGGAGGGGCGGCTTTTTCCGTATGGAGCTGTGGAGAGCCACCCCGGCAGACAGGTGGCGGCGCCGGGGCTGGGCTGCAGTGGGGGCGGCCAGGTGCAGGTCGAGGGGCTCGCGGGCCGCACGGACGGCCCCCGGGTCCGCGGCCACGTCTGGTTCCCTTCAGGCCACCCCCGGAGCGTCTGGTGTGCCTCTGCCTTCCAGGGACGCCTTCTGGCCGCCTGGCCGCTCAGGCAGGCGGGGAGCGCCCCATCAGACGCTGGCTGTGGTGGGAGGGGCCTGAGGAGGTGGGGCTTGCAGCTGTGCCGGGCGGGGGCGGAGATAGCCGCGGGCGCGAACGCCGCGAGCGACAAAAGGAGAAGGCGGAGCGTGGGGGGGGCAAAAAGCCTAGAGCACCCGGTCTTCCCTAAGAGGTCTCCCATCCAAGTTCTAACCAGGCCCGACCCTGCTTAGCTTCCGCGATCGCGGCGAGATCGGGCCCTTCTAGGCTGCTTCGGCGGTGGATGCCGGCGGGGTGGCGGGCTGCCTCTTGAGGCGCAGCTCAGCAGGCGCTTGGGCCTTACCGTCAGCCCAGCGGCCCGCCCGTCCCGGCAGGGCCCCGCCGCCCGCCTAGGCAGGGGAACGGAGGTCTCGGGCACCTGGGGGTGGCGGAGGTGCTGGCGACCACCCCGCCCAGGGCGGGCGGGAGCCAGCCAACTTTTGGGAGCTAGGCGCCACGCCCCAGATCCCGCAGGCCGCTCACGGGGCAGTGGCCCAGGAGGCTTCCGGGCCCGGAGACCGCGGGCCCTTGGGCATCCCACCTGCCCGCCCAGGCCGCGCTAGGCGCAGCTCAGACGCAGACCGGACCGGCCCTCCTGCCCGACAGAAGCTGGCCCGAAGCCACTGGGAGCCACCATTGAGTTGGCACGGCCCCTAAGACCCAGCAACGCCACCCTCGCCCCCACGCCACCGTCCGAGCTCAGGACCCCGCCCCAGGTGGCCGGCAGGCCCGGGGAAGCGGCCTGGGCCCTCGATCCCGCTCCCGCCCCCGGCCATGGCGAAACGGCGGAGGGGCGGCTTTTTCCGTATGGAGCTGTGGAGAGCCACCCCGGCAGACAGGTGGCGGCGCCGGGGCTGGGCTGCAGTGGGGGCGGCCAGGTGCAGGTCGAGGGGCTCGCGGGCCGCACGGACGGCCCCCGGGTCCGCGGCCACGTCTGGTTCCCTTCAGGCCACCCCCGGAGCGTCTGGTGTGCCTCTGCCTTCCAGGGACGCCTTCTGGCCGCCTGGCCGCTCAGGCAGGCGGGGAGCGCCCCATCAGACGCTGGCTGTGGTGGGAGGGGCCTGAGGAGGTGGGGCTTGCAGCTGTGCCGGGCGGGGGCGGAGATAGCCGCGGGCGCGAAAGCCGCGAGCGACAAAAGGAGAAGGCGGAGCGTGGGGGGGGCAAAAAGCCTAGAGCACCCGGTCTTCCCTAAGAGGTCTCCCATCCAAGTTCTAACCAGGCCCGACCCTGCTTAGCTTCCGCGATCGCGGCGAGATCGGGCCCTTCTAGGCTGCTTCGGCGGTGGATGCCGGCGGGGTGGCGGGCTGCCTCTTGAGGCGCAGCTCAGCAGGCGCTTGGGCCTTACCGTCAGCCCAGCGGCCCGCCCGTCCCGGCAGGGCCCCGCCGCCCGCCTAGGCAGGGGAACGGAGGTCTCGGGCACCTGGGGGTGGCGGAGGTGCTGGCGACCACCCCGCCCAGGGCGGGCGGGAGCCAGCCAACTTTTGGGAGCTAGGCGCCACGCCCCAGATCCCGCAGGCCGCTCACGGGGCAGTGGCCCAGGAGGCTTCCGGGCCCGGAGACCGCGGGCCCTTGGGCATCCCACCTGCCCGCCCAGGCCGCGCTAGGCGCAGCTCAGACGCAGACCGGACCGGCCCTCCTGCCCGACAGAAGCTGGCCCGAAGCCACTGGGAGCCACCATTGAGTTGGCACGGCCCCTAAGACCCAGCAACGCCACCCTCGCCCCCACGCCACCGTCCGAGCTCAGGACCCCGCCCCAGGTGGCCGGCAGGCCCGGGGAAGCGGCCTGGGCCCTCGATCCCGCTCCCGCCCCCGGCCATGGCGAAACGGCGGAGGGGCGGCTTTTTCCGTATGGAGCTGTGGAGAGCCACCCCGGCAGACAGGTGGCGGCGCCGGGGCTGGGCTGCAGTGGGGGCGGCCAGGTGCAGGTCGAGGGGCTCGCGGGCCGCACGGACGGCCCCCGGGTCCGCGGCCACGTCTGGTTCCCTTCAGGCCACCCCCGGAGCGTCTGGTGTGCCTCTGCCTTCCAGGGACGCCTTCTGGCCGCCTGGCCGCTCAGGCAGGCGGGGAGCGCCCCATCAGACGCTGGCTGTGGTGGGAGGGGCCTGAGGAGGTGGGGCTTGCAGCTGTGCCGGGCGGGGGCGGAGATAGCCGCGGGCGCGAACGCCGCGAGCGACAAAAGGAGAAGGCGGAGCGTGGGGGGGGCAAAAAGCCTAGAGCACCCGGTCTTCCCTAAGAGGTCTCCCATCCAAGTTCTAACCAGGCCCGACCCTGCTTAGCTTCCGCGATCGCGGCGAGATCGGGCCCTTCTAGGCTGCTTCGGCGGTGGATGCCGGCGGGGTGGCGGGCTGCCTCTTGAGGCGCAGCTCAGCAGGCGCTTGGGCCTTACCGTCAGCCCAGCGGCCCGCCCGTCCCGGCAGGGCCCCGCCGCCCGCCTAGGCAGGGGAACGGAGGTCTCGGGCACCTGGGGGTGGCGGAGGTGCTGGCGACCACCCCGCCCAGGGCGGGCGGGAGCCAGCCAACTTTTGGGAGCTAGGCGCCACGCCCCAGATCCCGCAGGCCGCTCACGGGGCAGTGGCCCAGGAGGCTTCCGGGCCCGGAGACCGCGGGCCCTTGGGCATCCCACCTGCCCGCCCAGGCCGCGCTAGGCGCAGCTCAGACGCAGACCGGACCGGCCCTCCTGCCCGACAGAAGCTGGCCCGAAGCCACTGGGAGCCACCATTGAGTTGGCACGGCCCCTAAGACCCAGCAACGCCACCCTCGCCCCCACGCCACCGTCCGAGCTCAGGACCCCGCCCCAGGTGGCCGGCAGGCCCGGGGAAGCGGCCTGGGCCCTCGATCCCGCTCCCGCCCCCGGCCATGGCGAAACGGCGGAGGGGCGGCTTTTTCCGTATGGAGCTGTGGAGAGCCACCCCGGCAGACAGGTGGCGGCGCCGGGGCTGGGCTGCAGTGGGGGCGGCCAGGTGCAGGTCGAGGGGCTCGCGGGCCGCACGGACGGCCCCCGGGTCCGCGGCCACGTCTGGTTCCCTTCAGGCCACCCCCGGAGCGTCTGGTGTGCCTCTGCCTTCCAGGGACGCCTTCTGGCCGCCTGGCCGCTCAGGCAGGCGGGGAGCGCCCCATCAGACGCTGGCTGTGGTGGGAGGGGCCTGAGGAGGTGGGGCTTGCAGCTGTGCCGGGCGGGGGCGGAGATAGCCGCGGGCGCGAACGCCGCGAGCGACAAAAGGAGAAGGCGGAGCGTGGGGGGGGCAAAAAGCCTAGAGCACCCGGTCTTCCCTAAGAGGTCTCCCATCCAAGTTCTAACCAGGCCCGACCCTGCTTAGCTTCCGCGATCGCGGCGAGATCGGGCCCTTCTAGGCTGCTTCGGCGGTGGATGCCGGCGGGGTGGCGGGCTGCCTCTTGAGGCGCAGCTCAGCAGGCGCTTGGGCCTTACCGTCAGCCCAGCGGCCCGCCCGTCCCGGCAGGGCCCCGCCGCCCGCCTAGGCAGGGGAACGGAGGTCTCGGGCACCTGGGGGTGGCGGAGGTGCTGGCGACCACCCCGCCCAGGGCGGGCGGGAGCCAGCCAACTTTTGGGAGCTAGGCGCCACGCCCCAGATCCCGCAGGCCGCTCACGGGGCAGTGGCCCAGGAGGCTTCCGGGCCCGGAGACCGCGGGCCCTTGGGCATCCCACCTGCCCGCCCAGGCCGCGCTAGGCGCAGCTCAGACGCAGACCGGACCGGCCCTCCTGCCCGACAGAAGCTGGCCCGAAGCCACTGGGAGCCACCATTGAGTTGGCACGGCCCCTAAGACCCAGCAACGCCACCCTCGCCCCCACGCCACCGTCCGAGCTCAGGACCCCGCCCCAGGTGGCCGGCAGGCCCGGGGAAGCGGCCTGGGCCCTCGATCCCGCTCCCGCCCCCGGCCATGGCGAAACGGCGGAGGGGCGGCTTTTTCCGTATGGAGCTGTGGAGAGCCACCCCGGCAGACAGGTGGCGGCGCCGGGGCTGGGCTGCAGTGGGGGCGGCCAGGTGCAGGTCGAGGGGCTCGCGGGCCGCACGGACGGCCCCCGGGTCCGCGGCCACGTCTGGTTCCCTTCAGGCCACCCCCGGAGCGTCTGGTGTGCCTCTGCCTTCCAGGGACGCCTTCTGGCCGCCTGGCCGCTCAGGCAGGCGGGGAGCGCCCCATCAGACGCTGGCTGTGGTGGGAGGGGCCTGAGGAGGTGGGGCTTGCAGCTGTGCCGGGCGGGGGCGGAGATAGCCGCGGGCGCGAACGCCGCGAGCGACAAAAGGAGAAGGCGGAGCGTGGGGGGGGCAAAAAGCCTAGAGCACCCGGTCTTCCCTAAGAGGTCTCCCATCCAAGTTCTAACCAGGCCCGACCCTGCTTAGCTTCCGCGATCGCGGCGAGATCGGGCCCTTCTAGGCTGCTTCGGCGGTGGATGCCGGCGGGGTGGCGGGCTGCCTCTTGAGGCGCAGCTCAGCAGGCGCTTGGGCCTTACCGTCAGCCCAGCGGCCCGCCCGTCCCGGCAGGGCCCCGCCGCCCGCCTAGGCAGGGGAACGGAGGTCTCGGGCACCTGGGGGTGGCGGAGGTGCTGGCGACCACCCCGCCCAGGGCGGGCGGGAGCCAGCCAACTTTTGGGAGCTAGGCGCCACGCCCCAGATCCCGCAGGCCGCTCACGGGGCAGTGGCCCAGGAGGCTTCCGGGCCCGGAGACCGCGGGCCCTTGGGCATCCCACCTGCCCGCCCAGGCCGCGCTAGGCGCAGCTCAGACGCAGACCGGACCGGCCCTCCTGCCCGACAGAAGCTGGCCCGAAGCCACTGGGAGCCACCATTGAGTTGGCACGGCCCCTAAGACCCAGCAACGCCACCCTCGCCCCCACGCCACCGTCCGAGCTCAGGACCCCGCCCCAGGTGGCCGGCAGGCCCGGGGAAGCGGCCTGGGCCCTCGATCCCGCTCCCGCCCCCGGCCATGGCGAAACGGCGGAGGGGCGGCTTTTTCCGTATGGAGCTGTGGAGAGCCACCCCGGCAGACAGGTGGCGGCGCCGGGGCTGGGCTGCAGTGGGGGCGGCCAGGTGCAGGTCGAGGGGCTCGCGGGCCGCACGGACGGCCCCCGGGTCCGCGGCCACGTCTGGTTCCCTTCAGGCCACCCCCGGAGCGTCTGGTGTGCCTCTGCCTTCCAGGGACGCCTTCTGGCCCCCTGGCCGCTCAGGCAGGCGGGGAGCGCCCCATCAGACGCTGGCTGTGGTGGGAGGGGCCTGAGGAGGTGGGGCTTGCAGCTGTGCCGGGCGGGGGCGGAGATAGCCGCGGGCGCGAACGCCGCGAGCGACAAAAGGAGAAGGCGGAGCGTGGGGGGGGCAAAAAGCCTAGAGCACCCGGTCTTCCCTAAGAGGTCTCCCATCCAAGTTCTAACCAGGCCCGACCCTGCTTAGCTTCCGCGATCGCGGCGAGATCGGGCCCTTCTAGGCTGCTTCGGCGGTGGATGCCGGCGGGGTGGCGGGCTGCCTCTTGAGGCGCAGCTCAGCAGGCGCTTGGGCCTTACCGTCAGCCCAGCGGCCCGCCCGTCCCGGCAGGGCCCCGCCGCCCGCCTAGGCAGGGGAACGGAGGTCTCGGGCACCTGGGGGTGGCGGAGGTGCTGGCGACCACCCCGCCCAGGGCGGGCGGGAGCCAGCCAACTTTTGGGAGCTAGGCGCCACGCCCCAGATCCCGCAGGCCGCTCACGGGGCAGTGGCCCAGGAGGCTTCCGGGCCCGGAGACTGCGGGCCCTTGGGCATCCCACCTGCCCGCCCAGGCCGCGCTAGGCGCAGCTCAGACGCAGACCGGACCGGCCCTCCTGCCCGACAGAAGCTGGCCCGAAGCCACTGGGAGCCACCATTGAGTTGGCACGGCCCCTAAGACCCAGCAACGCCACCCTCGCCCCCACGCCACCGTCCGAGCTCAGGACCCCGCCCCAGGTGGCCGGCAGGCCCGGGGAAGCGGCCTGGGCCCTCGATCCCGCTCCCGCCCCCGGCCATGGCGAAACGGCGGAGGGGCGGCTTTTTCCGTATGGAGCTGTGGAGAGCCACCCCGGCAGACAGGTGGCGGCGCCGGGGCTGGGCTGCAGTGGGGGCGGCCAGGTGCAGGTCGAGGGGCTCGCGGGCCGCACGGACGGCCCCCGGGTCCGCGGCCACGTCTGGTTCCCTTCAGGCCACCCCCGGAGCGTCTGGTGTGCCTCTGCCTTCCAGGGACGCCTTCTGGCCGCCTGGCCGCTCAGGCAGGCGGGGAGCGCCCCATCAGACGCTGGCTGTGGTGGGAGGGGCCTGAGGAGGTGGGGCTTGCAGCTGTGCCGGGCGGGGGCGGAGATAGCCGCGGGCGCGAACGCCGCGAGCGACAAAAGGAGAAGGCGGAGCGTGGGGGGGGCAAAAAGCCTAGAGCACCCGGTCTTCCCTAAGAGGTCTCCCATCCAAGTTCTAACCAGGCCCGACCCTGCTTAGCTTCCGCGATCGCGGCGAGATCGGGCCCTTCTAGGCTGCTTCGGCGGTGGATGCCGGCGGGGTGGCGGGCTGCCTCTTGAGGCGCAGCTCAGCAGGCGCTTGGGCCTTACCGTCAGCCCAGCGGCCCGCCCGTCCCGGCAGGGCCCCGCCGCCCGCCTAGGCAGGGGAACGGAGGTCTCGGGCACCTGGGGGTGGCGGAGGTGCTGGCGACCACCCCGCCCAGGGCGGGCGGGAGCCAGCCAACTTTTGGGAGCTAGGCGCCACGCCCCAGATCCCGCAGGCCGCTCACGGGGCAGTGGCCCAGGAGGCTTCCGGGCCCGGAGACCGCGGGCCCTTGGGCATCCCACCTGCCCGCCCAGGCCGCGCTAGGCGCAGCTCAGACGCAGACCGGACCGGCCCTCCTGCCCGACAGAAGCTGGCCCGAAGCCACTGGGAGCCACCATTGAGTTGGCACGGCCCCTAAGACCCAGCAACGCCACCCTCGCCCCCACGCCACCGTCCGAGCTCAGGACCCCGCCCCAGGTGGCCGGCAGGCCCGGGGAAGCGGCCTGGGCCCTCGATCCCGCTCCCGCCCCCGGCCATGGCGAAACGGCGGAGGGGCGGCTTTTTCCGTATGGAGCTGTGGAGAGCCACCCCGGCAGACAGGTGGCGGCGCCGGGGCTGGGCTGCAGTGGGGGCGGCCAGGTGCAGGTCGAGGGGCTCGCGGGCCGCACGGACGGCCCCCGGGTCCGCGGCCACGTCTGGTTCCCTTCAGGCCACCCCCGGAGCGTCTGGTGTGCCTCTGCCTTCCAGGGACGCCTTCTGGCCGCCTGGCCGCTCAGGCAGGCGGGGAGCGCCCCATCAGACGCTGGCTGTGGTGGGAGGGGCCTGAGGAGGTGGGGCTTGCAGCTGTGCCGGGCGGGGGCGGAGATAGCCGCGGGCGCGAACGCCGCGAGCGACAAAAGGAGAAGGCGGAGCGTGGGGGGGGCAAAAAGCCTAGAGCACCCGGTCTTCCCTAAGAGGTCTCCCATCCAAGTTCTAACCAGGCCCGACCCTGCTTAGCTTCCGCGATCGCGGCGAGATCGGGCCCTTCTAGGCTGCTTCGGCGGTGGATGCCGGCGGGGTGGCGGGCTGCCTCTTGAGGCGCAGCTCAGCAGGCGCTTGGGCCTTACCGTCAGCCCAGCGGCCCGCCCGTCCCGGCAGGGCCCCGCCGCCCGCCTAGGCAGGGGAACGGAGGTCTCGGGCACCTGGGGGTGGCGGAGGTGCTGGCGACCACCCCGCCCAGGGCGGGCGGGAGCCAGCCAACTTTTGGGAGCTAGGCGCCACGCCCCAGATCCCGCAGGCCGCTCACGGGGCAGTGGCCCAGGAGGCTTCCGGGCCCGGAGACCGCGGGCCCTTGGGCATCCCACCTGCCCGCCCAGGCCGCGCTAGGCGCAGCTCAGACGCAGACCGGACCGGCCCTCCTGCCCGACAGAAGCTGGCCCGAAGCCACTGGGAGCCACCATTGAGTTGGCACGGCCCCTAAGACCCAGCAACGCCACCCTCGCCCCCACGCCACCGTCCGAGCTCAGGACCCCGCCCCAGGTGGCCGGCAGGCCCGGGGAAGCGGCCTGGGCCCTCGATCCCGCTCCCGCCCCCGGCCATGGCGAAACGGCGGAGGGGCGGCTTTTTCCGTATGGAGCTGTGGAGAGCCACCCCGGCAGACAGGTGGCGGCGCCGGGGCTGGGCTGCAGTGGGGGCGGCCAGGTGCAGGTCGAGGGGCTCGCGGGCCGCACGGACGGCCCCCGGGTCCGCGGCCACGTCTGGTTCCCTTCAGGCCACCCCCGGAGCGTCTGGTGTGCCTCTGCCTTCCAGGGACGCCTTCTGGCCGCCTGGCCGCTCAGGCAGGCGGGGAGCGCCCCATCAGACGCTGGCTGTGGTGGGAGGGGCCTGAGGAGGTGGGGCTTGCAGCTGTGCCGGGCGGGGGCGGAGATAGCCGCGGGCGCGAACGCCGCGAGCGACAAAAGGAGAAGGCGGAGCGGGGGGCAAAAAGCCTAGAGCACCCGGTCTTCCCTAAGAGGTCTCCCATCCAAGTTCTAACCAGGCCCGACCCTGCTTAGCTTCCGCGATCGCGGCGAGATCGGGCCCTTCTAGGCTGCTTCGGCGGTGGATGCCGGCGGGGTGGCGGGCTGCCTCTTGAGGCGCAGCTCAGCAGGCGCTTGGGCCTTACCGTCAGCCCAGCGGCCCGCCCGTCCCGGCAGGGCCCCGCCGCCCGCCTAGGCAGGGGAACGGAGGTCTCGGGCACCTGGGGGTGGCGGAGGTGCTGGCGACCACCCCGCCCAGGGCGGGCGGGAGCCAGCCAACTTTTGGGAGCTAGGCGCCACGCCCCAGATCCCGCAGGCCGCTCACGGGGCAGTGGCCCAGGAGGCTTCCGGGCCCGGAGACCGCGGGCCCTTGGGCATCCCACCTGCCCGCCCAGGCCGCGCTAGGCGCAGCTCAGACGCAGACCGGACCGGCCCTCCTGCCCGACAGAAGCTGGCCCGAAGCCACTGGGAGCCACCATTGAGTTGGCACGGCCCCTAAGACCCAGCAACGCCACCCTCGCCCCCACGCCACCGTCCGAGCTCAGGACCCCGCCCCAGGTGGCCGGCAGGCCCGGGGAAGCGGCCTGGGCCCTCGATCCCGCTCCCGCCCCCGGCCATGGCGAAACGGCGGAGGGGCGGCTTTTTCCGTATGGAGCTGTGGAGAGCCACCCCGGCAGACAGGTGGCGGCGCCGGGGCTGGGCTGCAGTGGGGGCGGCCAGGTGCAGGTCGAGGGGCTCGCGGGCCGCACGGACGGCCCCCGGGTCCGCGGCCACGTCTGGTTCCCTTCAGGCCACCCCCGGAGCGTCTGGTGTGCCTCTGCCTTCCAGGGACGCCTTCTGGCCGCCTGGCCGCTCAGGCAGGCGGGGAGCGCCCCATCAGACGCTGGCTGTGGTGGGAGGGGCCTGAGGAGGTGGGGCTTGCAGCTGTGCCGGGCGGGGGCGGAGATAGCCGCGGGCGCGAACGCCGCGAGCGACAAAAGGAGAAGGCGGAGCGTGGGGGGGGCAAAAAGCCTAGAGCACCCGGTCTTCCCTAAGAGGTCTCCCATCCAAGTTCTAACCAGGCCCGACCCTGCTTAGCTTCCGCGATCGCGGCGAGATCGGGCCCTTCTAGGCTGCTTCGGCGGTGGATGCCGGCGGGGTGGCGGGCTGCCTCTTGAGGCGCAGCTCAGCAGGCGCTTGGGCCTTACCGTCAGCCCAGCGGCCCGCCCGTCCCGGCAGGGCCCCGCCGCCCGCCTAGGCAGGGGAACGGAGGTCTCGGGCACCTGGGGGTGGCGGAGGTGCTGGCGACCACCCCGCCCAGGGCGGGCGGGAGCCAGCCAACTTTTGGGAGCTAGGCGCCACGCCCCAGATCCCGCAGGCCGCTCACGGGGCAGTGGCCCAGGAGGCTTCCGGGCCCGGAGACCGCGGGCCCTTGGGCATCCCACCTGCCCGCCCAGGCCGCGCTAGGCGCAGCTCAGACGCAGACCGGACCGGCCCTCCTGCCCGACAGAAGCTGGCCCGAAGCCACTGGGAGCCACCATTGAGTTGGCACGGCCCCTAAGACCCAGCAACGCCACCCTCGCCCCCACGCCACCGTCCGAGCTCAGGACCCCGCCCCAGGTGGCCGGCAGGCCCGGGGAAGCGGCCTGGGCCCTCGATCCCGCTCCCGCCCCCGGCCATGGCGAAACGGCGGAGGGGCGGCTTTTTCCGTATGGAGCTGTGGAGAGCCACCCCGGCAGACAGGTGGCGGCGCCGGGGCTGGGCTGCAGTGGGGGCGGCCAGGTGCAGGTCGAGGGGCTCGCGGGCCGCACGGACGGCCCCCGGGTCCGCGGCCACGTCTGGTTCCCTTCAGGCCACCCCCGGAGCGTCTGGTGTGCCTCTGCCTTCCAGGGACGCCTTCTGGCCGCCTGGCCGCTCAGGCAGGCGGGGAGCGCCCCATCAGACGCTGGCTGTGGTGGGAGGGGCCTGAGGAGGTGGGGCTTGCAGCTGTGCCGGGCGGGGGCGGAGATAGCCGCGGGCGCGAACGCCGCGAGCGACAAAAGGAGAAGGCGGAGCGTGGGGGGGGCAAAAAGCCTAGAGCACCCGGTCTTCCCTAAGAGGTCTCCCATCCAAGTTCTAACCAGGCCCGACCCTGCTTAGCTTCCGCGATCGCGGCGAGATCGGGCCCTTCTAGGCTGCTTCGGCGGTGGATGCCGGCGGGGTGGCGGGCTGCCTCTTGAGGCGCAGCTCAGCAGGCGCTTGGGCCTTACCGTCAGCCCAGCGGCCCGCCCGTCCCGGCAGGGCCCCGCCGCCCGCCTAGGCAGGGGAACGGAGGTCTCGGGCACCTGGGGGTGGCGGAGGTGCTGGCGACCACCCCGCCCAGGGCGGGCGGGAGCCAGCCAACTTTTGGGAGCTAGGCGCCACGCCCCAGATCCCGCAGGCCGCTCACGGGGCAGTGGCCCAGGAGGCTTCCGGGCCCGGAGACCGCGGGCCCTTGGGCATCCCACCTGCCCGCCCAGGCCGCGCTAGGCGCAGCTCAGACGCAGACCGGACCGGCCCTCCTGCCCGACAGAAGCTGGCCCGAAGCCACTGGGAGCCACCATTGAGTTGGCACGGCCCCTAAGACCCAGCAACGCCACCCTCGCCCCCACGCCACCGTCCGAGCTCAGGACCCCGCCCCAGGTGGCCGGCAGGCCCGGGGAAGCGGCCTGGGCCCTCGATCCCGCTCCCGCCCCCGGCCATGGCGAAACGGCGGAGGGGCGGCTTTTTCCGTATGGAGCTGTGGAGAGCCACCCCGGCAGACAGGTGGCGGCGCCGGGGCTGGGCTGCAGTGGGGGCGGCCAGGTGCAGGTCGAGGGGCTCGCGGGCCGCACGGACGGCCCCCGGGTCCGCGGCCACGTCTGGTTCCCTTCAGGCCACCCCCGGAGCGTCTGGTGTGCCTCTGCCTTCCAGGGACGCCTTCTGGCCGCCTGGCCGCTCAGGCAGGCGGGGAGCGCCCCATCAGACGCTGGCTGTGGTGGGAGGGGCCTGAGGAGGTGGGGCTTGCAGCTGTGCCGGGCGGGGGCGGAGATAGCCGCGGGCGCGAACGCCGCGAGCGACAAAAGGAGAAGGCGGAGCGTGGGGGGGGCAAAAAGCCTAGAGCACCCGGTCTTCCCTAAGAGGTCTCCCATCCAAGTTCTAACCAGGCCCGACCCTGCTTAGCTTCCGCGATCGCGGCGAGATCGGGCCCTTCTAGGCTGCTTCGGCGGTGGATGCCGGCGGGGTGGCGGGCTGCCTCTTGAGGCGCAGCTCAGCAGGCGCTTGGGCCTTACCGTCAGCCCAGCGGCCCGCCCGTCCCGGCAGGGCCCCGCCGCCCGCCTAGGCAGGGGAACGGAGGTCTCGGGCACCTGGGGGTGGCGGAGGTGCTGGCGACCACCCCGCCCAGGGCGGGCGGGAGCCAGCCAACTTTTGGGAGCTAGGCGCCACGCCCCAGATCCCGCAGGCCGCTCACGGGGCAGTGGCCCAGGAGGCTTCCGGGCCCGGAGACCGCGGGCCCTTGGGCATCCCACCTGCCCGCCCAGGCCGCGCTAGGCGCAGCTCAGACGCAGACCGGACCGGCCCTCCTGCCCGACAGAAGCTGGCCCGAAGCCACTGGGAGCCACCATTGAGTTGGCACGGCCCCTAAGACCCAGCAACGCCACCCTCGCCCCCACGCCACCGTCCGAGCTCAGGACCCCGCCCCAAGTGGCCGGCAGGCCCGGGGAAGCGGCCTGGGCCCTCGATCCCGCTCCCGCCCCCGGCCATGGCGAAACGGCGGAGGGGCGGCTTTTTCCGTATGGAGCTGTGGAGAGCCACCCCGGCAGACAGGTGGCGGCGCCGGGGCTGGGCTGCAGTGGGGGCGGCCAGGTGCAGGTCGAGGGGCTCGCGGGCCGCACGGACGGCCCCCGGGTCCGCGGCCACGTCTGGTTCCCTTCAGGCCACCCCCGGAGCGTCTGGTGTGCCTCTGCCTTCCAGGGACGCCTTCTGGCCGCCTGGCCGCTCAGGCAGGCGGGGAGCGCCCCATCAGACGCTGGCTGTGGTGGGAGGGGCCTGAGGAGGTGGGGCTTGCAGCTGTGCCGGGCGGGGGCGGAGATAGCCGCGGGCGCGAACGCCGCGAGCGACAAAAGGAGAAGGCGGAGCGTGGGGGGGGCAAAAAGCCTAGAGCACCCGGTCTTCCCTAAGAGGTCTCCCATCCAAGTTCTAACCAGGCCCGACCCTGCTTAGCTTCCGCGATCGCGGCGAGATCGGGCCCTTCTAGGCTGCTTCGGCGGTGGATGCCGGCGGGGTGGCGGGCTGCCTCTTGAGGCGCAGCTCAGCAGGCGCTTGGGCCTTACCGTCAGCCCAGCGGCCCGCCCGTCCCGGCAGGGCCCCGCCGCCCGCCTAGGCAGGGGAACGGAGGTCTCGGGCACCTGGGGGTGGCGGAGGTGCTGGCGACCACCCCGCCCAGGGCGGGCGGGAGCCAGCCAACTTTTGGGAGCTAGGCGCCACGCCCCAGATCCCGCAGGCCGCTCACGGGGCAGTGGCCCAGGAGGCTTCCGGGCCCGGAGACCGCGGGCCCTTGGGCATCCCACCTGCCCGCCCAGGCCGCGCTAGGCGCAGCTCAGACGCAGACCGGACCGGCCCTCCTGCCCGACAGAAGCTGGCCCGAAGCCACTGGGAGCCACCATTGAGTTGGCACGGCCCCTAAGACCCAGCAACGCCACCCTCGCCCCCACGCCACCGTCCGAGCTCAGGACCCCGCCCCAGGTGGCCGGCAGGCCCGGGGAAGCGGCCTGGGCCCTCGATCCCGCTCCCGCCCCCGGCCATGGCGAAACGGCGGAGGGGCGGCTTTTTCCGTATGGAGCTGTGGAGAGCCACCCCGGCAGACAGGTGGCGGCGCCGGGGCTGGGCTGCAGTGGGGGCGGCCAGGTGCAGGTCGAGGGGCTCGCGGGCCGCACGGACGGCCCCCGGGTCCGCGGCCACGTCTGGTTCCCTTCAGGCCACCCCCGGAGCGTCTGGTGTGCCTCTGCCTTCCAGGGACGCCTTCTGGCCGCCTGGCCGCTCAGGCAGGCGGGGAGCGCCCCATCAGACGCTGGCTGTGGTGGGAGGGGCCTGAGGAGGTGGGGCTTGCAGCTGTGCCGGGCGGGGGCGGAGATAGCCGCGGGCGCGAACGCCGCGAGCGACAAAAGGAGAAGGCGGAGCGTGGGGGGGGCAAAAAGCCTAGAGCACCCGGTCTTCCCTAAGAGGTCTCCCATCCAAGTTCTAACCAGGCCCGACCCTGCTTAGCTTCCGCGATCGCGGCGAGATCGGGCCCTTCTAGGCTGCTTCGGCGGTGGATGCCGGCGGGGTGGCGGGCTGCCTCTTGAGGCGCAGCTCAGCAGGCGCTTGGGCCTTACCGTCAGCCCAGCGGCCCGCCCGTCCCGGCAGGGCCCCGCCGCCCGCCTAGGCAGGGGAACGGAGGTCTCGGGCACCTGGGGGTGGCGGAGGTGCTGGCGACCACCCCGCCCAGGGCGGGCGGGAGCCAGCCAACTTTTGGGAGCTAGGCGCCACGCCCCAGATCCCGCAGGCCGCTCACGGGGCAGTGGCCCAGGAGGCTTCCGGGCCCGGAGACCGCGGGCCCTTGGGCATCCCACCTGCCCGCCCAGGCCGCGCTAGGCGCAGCTCAGACGCAGACCGGACCGGCCCTCCTGCCCGACAGAAGCTGGCCCGAAGCCACTGGGAGCCACCATTGAGTTGGCACGGCCCCTAAGACCCAGCAACGCCACCCTCGCCCCCACGCCACCGTCCGAGCTCAGGACCCCGCCCCAGGTGGCCGGCAGGCCCGGGGAAGCGGCCTGGGCCCTCGATCCCGCTCCCGCCCCCGGCCATGGCGAAACGGCGGAGGGGCGGCTTTTTCCGTATGGAGCTGTGGAGAGCCACCCCGGCAGACAGGTGGCGGCGCCGGGGCTGGGCTGCAGTGGGGGCGGCCAGGTGCAGGTCGAGGGGCTCGCGGGCCGCACGGACGGCCCCCGGGTCCGCGGCCACGTCTGGTTCCCTTCAGGCCACCCCCGGAGCGTCTGGTGTGCCTCTGCCTTCCAGGGACGCCTTCTGGCCGCCTGGCCGCTCAGGCAGGCGGGGAGCGCCCCATCAGACGCTGGCTGTGGTGGGAGGGGCCTGAGGAGGTGGGGCTTGCAGCTGTGCCGGGCGGGGGCGGAGATAGCCGCGGGCGCGAACGCCGCGAGCGACAAAAGGAGAAGGCGGAGCGTGGGGGGGGCAAAAAGCCTAGAGCACCCGGTCTTCCCTAAGAGGTCTCCCATCCAAGTTCTAACCAGGCCCGACCCTGCTTAGCTTCCGCGATCGCGGCGAGATCGGGCCCTTCTAGGCTGCTTCGGCGGTGGATGCCGGCGGGGTGGCGGGCTGCCTCTTGAGGCGCAGCTCAGCAGGCGCTTGGGCCTTACCGTCAGCCCAGCGGCCCGCCCGTCCCGGCAGGGCCCCGCCGCCCGCCTAGGCAGGGGAACGGAGGTCTCGGGCACCTGGGGGTGGCGGAGGTGCTGGCGACCACCCCGCCCAGGGCGGGCGGGAGCCAGCCAACTTTTGGGAGCTAGGCGCCACGCCCCAGATCCCGCAGGCCGCTCACGGGGCAGTGGCCCAGGAGGCTTCCGGGCCCGGAGACCGCGGGCCCTTGGGCATCCCACCTGCCCGCCCAGGCCGCGCTAGGCGCAGCTCAGACGCAGACCGGACCGGCCCTCCTGCCCGACAGAAGCTGGCCCGAAGCCACTGGGAGCCACCATTGAGTTGGCACGGCCCCTAAGACCCAGCAACGCCACCCTCGCCCCCACGCCACCGTCCGAGCTCAGGACCCCGCCCCAGGTGGCCGGCAGGCCCGGGGAAGCGGCCTGGGCCCTCGATCCCGCTCCCGCCCCCGGCCATGGCGAAACGGCGGAGGGGCGGCTTTTTCCGTATGGAGCTGTGGAGAGCCACCCCGGCAGACAGGTGGTGGCGCCGGGGCTGGGCTGCAGTGGGGGCGGCCAGGTGCAGGTCGAGGGGCTCGCGGGCCGCACGGACGGCCCCCGGGTCCGCGGCCACGTCTGGTTCCCTTCAGGCCACCCCCGGAGCGTCTGGTGTGCCTCTGCCTTCCAGGGACGCCTTCTGGCCGCCTGGCCGCTCAGGCAGGCGGGGAGCGCCCCATCAGACGCTGGCTGTGGTGGGAGGGGCCTGAGGAGGTGGGGCTTGCAGCTGTGCCGGGCGGGGGCGGAGATAGCCGCGGGCGCGAACGCCGCGAGCGACAAAAGGAGAAGGCGGAGCGTGGGGGGGGCAAAAAGCCTAGAGCACCCGGTCTTCCCTAAGAGGTCTCCCATCCAAGTTCTAACCAGGCCCGACCCTGCTTAGCTTCCGCGATCGCGGCGAGATCGGGCCCTTCTAGGCTGCTTCGGCGGTGGATGCCGGCGGGGTGGCGGGCTGCCTCTTGAGGCGCAGCTCAGCAGGCGCTTGGGCCTTACCGTCAGCCCAGCGGCCCGCCCGTCCCGGCAGGGCCCCGCCGCCCGCCTAGGCAGGGGAACGGAGGTCTCGGGCACCTGGGGGTGGCGGAGGTGCTGGCGACCACCCCGCCCAGGGCGGGCGGGAGCCAGCCAACTTTTGGGAGCTAGGCGCCACGCCCCAGATCCCGCAGGCCGCTCACGGGGCAGTGGCCCAGGAGGCTTCCGGGCCCGGAGACCGCGGGCCCTTGGGCATCCCACCTGCCCGCCCAGGCCGCGCTAGGCGCAGCTCAGACGCAGACCGGACCGGCCCTCCTGCCCGACAGAAGCTGGCCCGAAGCCACTGGGAGCCACCATTGAGTTGGCACGGCCCCTAAGACCCAGCAACGCCACCCTCGCCCCCACGCCACCGTCCGAGGTCAGGACCCCGCCCCAGGTGGCCGGCAGGCCCGGGGAAGCGGCCTGGGCCCTCGATCCCGCTCCCGCCCCCGGCCATGGCGAAACGGCGGAGGGGCGGCTTTTTCCGTATGGAGCTGTGGAGAGCCACCCCGGCAGACAGGTGGTGGCGCCGGGGCTGGGCTGCAGTGGGGGCGGCCAGGTGCAGGTCGAGGGGCTCGCGGGCCGCACGGACGGCCCCCGGGTCCGCGGCCACGTCTGGTTCCCTTCAGGCCACCCCCGGAGCGTCTGGTGTGCCTCTGCCTTCCAGGGACGCCTTCTGGCCGCCTGGCCGCTCAGGCAGGCGGGGAGCGCCCCATCAGACGCTGGCTGTGGTGGGAGGGGCCTGAGGAGGTGGGGCTTGCAGCTGTGCCGGGCGGGGGCGGAGATAGCCGCGGGCGCGAACGCCGCGAGCGACAAAAGGAGAAGGCGGAGCGTGGGGGGGGCAAAAAGCCTAGAGCACCCGGTCTTCCCTAAGAGGTCTCCCATCCAAGTTCTAACCAGGCCCGACCCTGCTTAGCTTCCGCGATCGCGGCGAGATCGGGCCCTTCTAGGCTGCTTCGGCGGTGGATGCCGGCGGGGTGGCGGGCTGCCTCTTGAGGCGCAGCTCAGCAGGCGCTTGGGCCTTACCGTCAGCCCAGCGGCCCGCCCGTCCCGGCAGGGCCCCGCCGCCCGCCTAGGCAGGGGAACGGAGGTCTCGGGCACCTGGGGGTGGCGGAGGTGCTGGCGACCACCCCGCCCAGGGCGGGCGGGAGCCAGCCAACTTTTGGGAGCTAGGCGCCACGCCCCAGATC
Organism: Stenella coeruleoalba; assembly: GCF_951394435.1. Taxonomy (NCBI): domain Eukaryota; kingdom Metazoa; phylum Chordata; class Mammalia; order Artiodactyla; family Delphinidae; genus Stenella; species Stenella coeruleoalba. Next base: position 752,907 of record NW_027646275.1, read on the forward strand.
CCGCAGGCCGCTCACGGGGCAGTGGCCCAGGAGGCTTCCGGGCCCGGAGACCGCGGGCCCTTGGGCATCCCACCTGCCCGCCCAGGCCGCGCTAGGCGCAGCTCAGACGCAGACCGGACCGGCCCTCCTGCCCGACAGAAGCTGGCCCGAAGCCACTGGGAGCCACCATTGAGTTGGCACGGCCCCTAAGACCCAGCAACGCCACCCTCGCCCCCACGCCACCGTCCGAGCTCAGGACCCCGCCCCAAGTGGCCGGCAGGCCCGGGGAAGCGGCCTGGGCCCTCGATCCCGCTCCCGCCCCCGGCCATGGCGAAACGGCGGAGGGGCGGCTTTTTCCGTATGGAGCTGTGGAGAGCCACCCCGGCAGACAGGTGGCGGCGCCGGGGCTGGGCTGCAGTGGGGGCGGCCAGGTGCAGGTCGAGGGGCTCGCGGGCCGCACGGACGGCCCCCGGGTCCGCGGCCACGTCTGGTTCCCTTCAGGCCACCCCCGGAGCGTCTGGTGTGCCTCTGCCTTCCAGGGACGCCTTCTGGCCGCCTGGCCGCTCAGGCAGGCGGGGAGCGCCCCATCAGACGCTGGCTGTGGTGGGAGGGGCCTGAGGAGGTGGGGCTTGCAGCTGTGCCGGGCGGGGGCGGAGATAGCCGCGGGCGCGAACGCCGCGAGCGACAAAAGGAGAAGGCGGAGCGTGGGGGGGGCAAAAAGCCTAGAGCACCCGGTCTTCCCTAAGAGGTCTCCCATCCAAGTTCTAACCAGGCCCGACCCTGCTTAGCTTCCGCGATCGCGGCGAGATCGGGCCCTTCTAGGCTGCTTCGGCGGTGGATGCCGGCGGGGTGGCGGGCTGCCTCTTGAGGCGCAGCTCAGCAGGCGCTTGGGCCTTACCGTCAGCCCAGCGGCCCGCCCGTCCCGGCAGGGCCCCGCCGCCCGCCTAGGCAGGGGAACGGAGGTCTCGGGCACCTGGGGTTGGCGGAGGTGCTGGCGACCACCCCGCCCAGGGCGGGCGGGAGCCAGCCAACTTTTGGGAGCTAGGCGCCACGCCCCAGATCCCGCAGGCCGCTCACGGGGCAGTGGCCCAGGAGGCTTCCGGGCCCGGAGACCGCGGGCCCTTGGGCATCCCACCTGCCCGCCCAGGCCGCGCTAGGCGCAGCTCAGACGCAGACCGGACCGGCCCTCCTGCCCGACAGAAGCTGGCCCGAAGCCACTGGGAGCCACCATTGAGTTGGCACGGCCCCTAAGACCCAGCAACGCCACCCTCGCCCCCACGCCACCGTCCGAGCTCAGGACCCCGCCCCAGGTGGCCGGCAGGCCCGGGGAAGCGGCCTGGGCCCTCGATCCCGCTCCCGCCCCCGGCCATGGCGAAACGGCGGAGGGGCGGCTTTTTCCGTATGGAGCTGTGGAGAGCCACCCCGGCAGACAGGTGGTGGCGCCGGGGCTGGGCTGCAGTGGGGGCGGCCAGGTGCAGGTCGAGGGGCTCGCGGGCCGCACGGACGGCCCCCGGGTCCGCGGCCACGTCTGGTTCCCTTCAGGCCACCCCCGGAGCGTCTGGTGTGCCTCTGCCTTCCAGGGACGCCTTCTGGCCGCCTGGCCGCTCAGGCAGGCGGGGAGCGCCCCATCAGACGCTGGCTGTGGTGGGAGGGGCCTGAGGAGGTGGGGCTTGCAGCTGTGCCGGGCGGGGGCGGAGATAGCCGCGGGCGCGAACGCCGCGAGCGACAAAAGGAGAAGGCGGAGCGTGGGGGGGGCAAAAAGCCTAGAGCACCCGGTCTTCCCTAAGAGGTCTCCCATCCAAGTTCTAACCAGGCCCGACCCTGCTTAGCTTCCGCGATCGCGGCGAGATCGGGCCCTTCTAGGCTGCTTCGGCGGTGGATGCCGGCGGGGTGGCGGGCTGCCTCTTGAGGCGCAGCTCAGCAGGCGCTTGGGCCTTACCGTCAGCCCAGCGGCCCGCCCGTCCCGGCAGGGCCCCGCCGCCCGCCTAGGCAGGGGAACGGAGGTCTCGGGCACCTGGGGTTGGCGGAGGTGCTGGCGACCACCCCGCCCAGGGCGGGCGGGAGCCAGCCAACTTTTGGGAGCTAGGCGCCACGCCCCAGATCCCGCAGGCCGCTCACGGGGCAGTGGCCCAGGAGGCTTCCGGGCCCGGAGACCGCGGGCCCTTGGGCATCCCACCTGCCCGCCCAGGCCGCGCTAGGCGCAGCTCAGACGCAGACCGGACCGGCCCTCCTGCCCGACAGAAGCTGGCCCGAAGCCACTGGGAGCCACCATTGAGTTGGCACGGCCCCTAAGACCCAGCAACGCCACCCTCGCCCCCACGCCACCGTCCGAGCTCAGGACCCCGCCCCAGGTGGCCGGCAGGCCCGGGGAAGCGGCCTGGGCCCTCGATCCCGCTCCCGCCCCCGGCCATGGCGAAACGGCGGAGGGGCGGCTTTTTCCGTATGGAGCTGTGGAGAGCCACCCCGGCAGACAGGTGGTGGCGCCGGGGCTGGGCTGCAGTGGGGGCGGCCAGGTGCAGGTCGAGGGGCTCGCGGGCCGCACGGACGGCCCCCGGGTCCGCGGCCACGTCTGGTTCCCTTCAGGCCACCCCCGGAGCGTCTGGTGTGCCTCTGCCTTCCAGGGACGCCTTCTGGCCGCCTGGCCGCTCAGGCAGGCGGGGAGCGCCCCATCAGACGCTGGCTGTGGTGGGAGGGGCCTGAGGAGGTGGGGCTTGCAGCTGTGCCGGGCGGGGGCGGAGATAGCCGCGGGCGCGAACGCCGCGAGCGACAAAAGGAGAAGGCGGAGCGGGGGGCAAAAAGCCTAGAGCACCCGGTCTTCCCTAAGAGGTCTCCCATCCAAGTTCTAACCAGGCCCGACCCTGCTTAGCTTCCGCGATCGCGGCGAGATCGGGCCCTTCTAGGCTGCTTCGGCGGTGGATGCCGGCGGGGTGGCGGGCTGCCTCTTGAGGCGCAGCTCAGCAGGCGCTTGGGCCTTACCGTCAGCCCAGCGGCCCGCCCGTCCCGGCAGGGCCCCGCCGCCCGCCTAGGCAGGGGAACGGAGGTCTCGGGCACCTGGGGGTGGCGGAGGTGCTGGCGACCACCCCGCCCAGGGCGGGCGGGAGCCAGCCAACTTTTGGGAGCTAGGCGCCACGCCCCAGATCCCGCAGGCCGCTCACGGGGCAGTGGCCCAGGAGGCTTCCGGGCCCGGAGACCGCGGGCCCTTGGGCATCCCACCTGCCCGCCCAGGCCGCGCTAGGCGCAGCTCAGACGCAGACCGGACCGGCCCTCCTGCCCGACAGAAGCTGGCCCGAAGCCACTGGGAGCCACCATTGAGTTGGCACGGCCCCTAAGACCCAGCAACGCCACCCTCGCCCCCACGCCACCGTCCGAGCTCAGGACCCCGCCCCAGGTGGCCGGCAGGCCCGGGGAAGCGGCCTGGGCCCTCGATCCCGCTCCCGCCCCCGGCCATGGCGAAACGGCGGAGGGGCGGCTTTTTCCGTATGGAGCTGTGGAGAGCCACCCCGGCAGACAGGTGGCGGCGCCGGGGCTGGGCTGCAGTGGGGGCGGCCAGGTGCAGGTCGAGGGGCTCGCGGGCCGCACGGACGGCCCCCGGGTCCGCGGCCACGTCTGGTTCCCTTCAGGCCACCCCCGGAGCGTCTGGTGTGCCTCTGCCTTCCAGGGACGCCTTCTGGCCGCCTGGCCGCTCAGGCAGGCGGGGAGCGCCCCATCAGACGCTGGCTGTGGTGGGAGGGGCCTGAGGAGGTGGGGCTTGCAGCTGTGCCGGGCGGGGGCGGAGATAGCCGCGGGCGCGAACGCCGCGAGCGACAAAAGGAGAAGGCGGAGCGTGGGGGGGGCAAAAAGCCTAGAGCACCCGGTCTTCCCTAAGAGGTCTCCCATCCAAGTTCTAACCAGGCCCGACCCTGCTTAGCTTCCGCGATCGCGGCGAGATCAGGCCCTTCTAGGCTGCTTCGGCGGTGGATGCCGGCGGGGTGGCGGGCTGCCTCTTGAGGCGCAGCTCAGCAGGCGCTTGGGCCTTACCGTCAGCCCAGCGGCCCGCCCGTCCCGGCAGGGCCCCGCCGCCCGCCTAGGCAGGGGAACGGAGGTCTCGGGCACCTGGGGGTGGCGGAGGTGCTGGCGACCACCCCGCCCAGGGCGGGCGGGAGCCAGCCAACTTTTGGGAGCTAGGCGCCACGCCCCAGATCCCGCAGGCCGCTCACGGGGCAGTGGCCCAGGAGGCTTCCGGGCCCGGAGACCGCGGGCCCTTGGGCATCCCACCTGCCCGCCCAGGCCGCGCTAGGCGCAGCTCAGACGCAGACCGGACCGGCCCTCCTGCCCGACAGAAGCTGGCCCGAAGCCACTGGGAGCCACCATTGAGTTGGCACGGCCCCTAAGACCCAGCAACGCCACCCTCGCCCCCACGCCACCGTCCGAGCTCAGGACCCCGCCCCAGGTGGCCGGCAGGCCCGGGGAAGCGGCCTGGGCCCTCGATCCCGCTCCCGCCCCCGGCCATGGCGAAACGGCGGAGGGGCGGCTTTTTCCGTATGGAGCTGTGGAGAGCCACCCCGGCAGACAGGTGGCGGCGCCGGGGCTGGGCTGCAGTGGGGGCGGCCAGGTGCAGGTCGAGGGGCTCGCGGGCCGCACGGACGGCCCCCGGGTCCGCGGCCACGTCTGGTTCCCTTCAGGCCACCCCCGGAGCGTCTGGTGTGCCTCTGCCTTCCAGGGACGCCTTCTGGCCGCCTGGCCGCTCAGGCAGGCGGGGAGCGCCCCATCAGACGCTGGCTGTGGTGGGAGGGGCCTGAGGAGGTGGGGCTTGCAGCTGTGCCGGGGGGGGGGGGGGGGGGGGGGGCGGAGATAGCCGCGGGCGCGAACGCCGCGAGCGACAAAAGGAGAAGGCGGAGCGTGGGGGGGGCAAAAAGCCTAGAGCACCCGGTCTTCCCTAAGAGGTCTCCCATCCAAGTTCTAACCAGGCCCGACCCTGCTTAGCTTCCGCGATCGCGGCGAGATCGGGCCCTTCTAGGCTGCTTCGGCGGTGGATGCCGGCGGGGTGGCGGGCTGCCTCTTGAGGCGCAGCTCAGCAGGCGCTTGGGCCTTACCGTCAGCCCAGCGGCCCGCCCGTCCCGGCAGGGCCCCGCCGCCCGCCTAGGCAGGGGAACGGAGGTCTCGGGCACCTGGGGGTGGCGGAGGTGCTGGCGACCACCCCGCCCAGGGCGGGCGGGAGCCAGCCAACTTTTGGGAGCTAGGCGCCACGCCCCAGATCCCGCAGGCCGCTCACGGGGCAGTGGCCCAGGAGGCTTCCGGGCCCGGAGACCGCGGGCCCTTGGGCATCCCACCTGCCCGCCCAGGCCGCGCTAGGCGCAGCTCAGACGCAGACCGGACCGGCCCTCCTGCCCGACAGAAGCTGGCCCGAAGCCACTGGGAGCCACCATTGAGTTGGCACGGCCCCTAAGACCCAGCAACGCCACCCTCGCCCCCACGCCACCGTCCGAGCTCAGGACCCCGCCCCAGGTGGCCGGCAGGCCCGGGGAAGCGGCCTGGGCCCTCGATCCCGCTCCCGCCCCCGGCCATGGCGAAACGGCGGAGGGGCGGCTTTTTCCGTATGGAGCTGTGGAGAGCCACCCCGGCAGACAGGTGGCGGCGCCGGGGCTGGGCTGCAGTGGGGGCGGCCAGGTGCAGGTCGAGGGGCTCGCGGGCCGCACGGACGGCCCCCGGGTCCGCGGCCACGTCTGGTTCCCTTCAGGCCACCCCCGGAGCGTCTGGTGTGCCTCTGCCTTCCAGGGACGCCTTCTGGCCGCCTGGCCGCTCAGGCAGGCGGGGAGCGCCCCATCAGACGCTGGCTGTGGTGGGAGGGGCCTGAGGAGGTGGGGCTTGCAGCTGTGCCGGGCGGGGGCGGAGATAGCCGCGGGCGCGAACGCCGCGAGCGACAAAAGGAGAAGGCGGAGCGTGGGGGGGGCAAAAAGCCTAGAGCACCCGGTCTTCCCTAAGAGGTCTCCCATCCAAGTTCTAACCAGGCCCGACCCTGCTTAGCTTCCGCGATCGCGGCGAGATCGGGCCCTTCTAGGCTGCTTCGGCGGTGGATGCCGGCGGGGTGGCGGGCTGCCTCTTGAGGCGCAGCTCAGCAGGCGCTTGGGCCTTACCGTCAGCCCAGCGGCCCGCCCGTCCCGGCAGGGCCCCGCCGCCCGCCTAGGCAGGGGAACGGAGGTCTCGGGCACCTGGGGGTGGCGGAGGTGCTGGCGACCACCCCGCCCAGGGCGGGCGGGAGCCAGCCAACTTTTGGGAGCTAGGCGCCACGCCCCAGATCCCGCAGGCCGCTCACGGGGCAGTGGCCCAGGAGGCTTCCGGGCCCGGAGACCGCGGGCCCTTGGGCATCCCACCTGCCCGCCCAGGCCGCGCTAGGCGCAGCTCAGACGCAGACCGGACCGGCCCTCCTGCCCGACAGAAGCTGGCCCGAAGCCACTGGGAGCCACCATTGAGTTGGCACGGCCCCTAAGACCCAGCAACGCCACCCTCGCCCCCACGCCACCGTCCGAGCTCAGGACCCCGCCCCAAGTGGCCGGCAGGCCCGGGGAAGCGGCCTGGGCCCTCGATCCCGCTCCCGCCCCCGGCCATGGCGAAACGGCGGAGGGGCGGCTTTTTCCGTATGGAGCTGTGGAGAGCCACCCCGGCAGACAGGTGGCGGCGCCGGGGCTGGGCTGCAGTGGGGGCGGCCAGGTGCAGGTCGAGGGGCTCGCGGGCCGCACGGACGGCCCCCGGGTCCGCGGCCACGTCTGGTTCCCTTCAGGCCACCCCCGGAGCGTCTGGTGTGCCTCTGCCTTCCAGGGACGCCTTCTGGCCGCCTGGCCGCTCAGGCAGGCGGGGAGCGCCCCATCAGACGCTGGCTGTGGTGGGAGGGGCCTGAGGAGGTGGGGCTTGCAGCTGTGCCGGGCGGGGGCGGAGATAGCCGCGGGCGCGAACGCCGCGAGCGACAAAAGGAGAAGGCGGAGCGTGGGGGGGGCAAAAAGCCTAGAGCACCCGGTCTTCCCTAAGAGGTCTCCCATCCAAGTTCTAACCAGGCCCGACCCTGCTTAGCTTCCGCGATCGCGGCGAGATCGGGCCCTTCTAGGCTGCTTCGGCGGTGGATGCCGGCGGGGTGGCGGGCTGCCTCTTGAGGCGCAGCTCAGCAGGCGCTTGGGCCTTACCGTCAGCCCAGCGGCCCGCCCGTCCCGGCAGGGCCCCGCCGCCCGCCTAGGCAGGGGAACGGAGGTCTCGGGCACCTGGGGGTGGCGGAGGTGCTGGCGACCACCCCGCCCAGGGCGGGCGGGAGCCAGCCAACTTTTGGGAGCTAGGCGCCACGCCCCAGATCCCGCAGGCCGCTCACGGGGCAGTGGCCCAGGCTTCCGGGCCCGGAGACCGCGGGCCCTTGGGCATCCCACCTGCCCGCCCAGGCCGCGCTAGGCGCAGCTCAGACGCAGACCGGACCGGCCCTCTTGCCCGACAGAAGCTGGCCCGAAGCCACTGGGAGCCACCATTGAGTTGGCACGGCCCCTAAGACCCAGCAACGCCACCCTCGCCCCCACGCCACCGTCCGAGCTCAGGACCCCGCCCCAGGTGGCCGGCAGGCCCGGGGAAGCGGCCTGGGCCCTCGATCCCGCTCCCGCCCCCGGCCATGGCGAAACGGCGGAGGGGCGGCTTTTTCCGTATGGAGCTGTGGAGAGCCACCCCGGCAGACAGGTGGTGGCGCCGGGGCTGGGCTGCAGTGGGGGCGGCCAGGTGCAGGTCGAGGGGCTCGCGGGCCGCACGGACGGCCCCCGGGTCCGCGGCCACGTCTGGTTCCCTTCAGGCCACCCCCGGAGCGTCTGGTGTGCCTCTGCCTTCCAGGGACGCCTTCTGGCCGCCTGGCCGCTCAGGCAGGCGGGGAGCGCCCCATCAGACGCTGGCTGTGGTGGGAGGGGCCTGAGGAGGTGGGGCTTGCAGCTGTGCCGGGCGGGGGCGGAGATAGCCGCGGGCGCGAACGCCGCGAGCGACAAAAGGAGAAGGCGGAGCGGGGGGCAAAAAGCCTAGAGCACCCGGTCTTCCCTAAGAGGTCTCCCATCCAAGTTCTAACCAGGCCCGACCCTGCTTAGCTTCCGCGATCGCGGCGAGATCGGGCCCTTCTAGGCTGCTTCGGCGGTGGATGCCGGCGGGGTGGCGGGCTGCCTCTTGAGGCGCAGCTCAGCAGGCGCTTGGGCCTTACCGTCAGCCCAGCGGCCCGCCCGTCCCGGCAGGGCCCCGCCGCCCGCCTAGGCAGGGGAACGGAGGTCTCGGGCACCTGGGGGTGGCGGAGGTGCTGGCGACCACCCCGCCCAGGGCGGGCGGGAGCCAGCCAACTTTTGGGAGCTAGGCGCCACGCCCCAGATCCCGCAGGCCGCTCACGGGGCAGTGGCCCAGGAGGCTTCCGGGCCCGGAGACCGCGGGCCCTTGGGCATCCCACCTGCCCGCCCAGGCCGCGCTAGGCGCAGCTCAGACGCAGACCGGACCGGCCCTCCTGCCCGACAGAAGCTGGCCCGAAGCCACTGGGAGCCACCATTGAGTTGGCACGGCCCCTAAGACCCAGCAACGCCACCCTCGCCCCCACGCCACCGTCCGAGCTCAGGACCCCGCCCCAAGTGGCCGGCAGGCCCGGGGAAGCGGCCTGGGCCCTCGATCCCGCTCCCGCCCCCGGCCATGGCGAAACGGCGGAGGGGCGGCTTTTTCCGTATGGAGCTGTGGAGAGCCACCCCGGCAGACAGGTGGCGGCGCCGGGGCTGGGCTGCAGTGGGGGCGGCCAGGTGCAGGTCGAGGGGCTCGCGGGCCGCACGGACGGCCCCCGGGTCCGCGGCCACGTCTGGTTCCCTTCAGGCCACCCCCGGAGCGTCTGGTGTGCCTCTGCCTTCCAGGGACGCCTTCTGGCCGCCTGGCCGCTCAGGCAGGCGGGGAGCGCCCCATCAGACGCTGGCTGTGGTGGGAGGGGCCTGAGGAGGTGGGGCTTGCAGCTGTGCCGGGCGGGGGCGGAGATAGCCGCGGGCGCGAACGCCGCGAGCGACAAAAGGAGAAGGCGGAGCGTGGGGGGGGCAAAAAGCCTAGAGCACCCGGTCTTCCCTAAGAGGTCTCCCATCCAAGTTCTAACCAGGCCCGACCCTGCTTAGCTTCCGCGATCGCGGCGAGATCGGGCCCTTCTAGGCTGCTTCGGCGGTGGATGCCGGCGGGGTGGCGGGCTGCCTCTTGAGGCGCAGCTCAGCAGGCGCTTGGGCCTTACCGTCAGCCCAGCGGCCCGCCCGTCCCGGCAGGGCCCCGCCGCCCGCCTAGGCAGGGGAACGGAGGTCTCGGGCACCTGGGGGTGGCGGAGGTGCTGGCGACCACCCCGCCCAGGGCGGGCGGGAGCCAGCCAACTTTTGGGAGCTAGGCGCCACGCCCCAGATCCCGCAGGCCGCTCACGGGGCAGTGGCCCAGGAGGCTTCCGGGCCCGGAGACCGCGGGCCCTTGGGCATCCCACCTGCCCGCCCAGGCCGCGCTAGGCGCAGCTCAGACGCAGACCGGACCGGCCCTCCTGCCCGACAGAAGCTGGCCCGAAGCCACTGGGAGCCACCATTGAGTTGGCACGGCCCCTAAGACCCAGCAACGCCACCCTCGCCCCCACGCCACCGTCCGAGCTCAGGACCCCGCCCCAGGTGGCCGGCAGGCCCGGGGAAGCGGCCTGGGCCCTCGATCCCGCTCCCGCCCCCGGCCATGGCGAAACGGCGGAGGGGCGGCTTTTTCCGTATGGAGCTGTGGAGAGCCACCCCGGCAGACAGGTGGCGGCGCCGGGGCTGGGCTGCAGTGGGGGCGGCCAGGTGCAGGTCGAGGGGCTCGCGGGCCGCACGGACGGCCCCCGGGTCCGCGGCCACGTCTGGTTCCCTTCAGGCCACCCCCGGAGCGTCTGGTGTGCCTCTGCCTTCCAGGGACGCCTTCTGGCCGCCTGGCCGCTCAGGCAGGCGGGGAGCGCCCCATCAGACGCTGGCTGTGGTGGGAGGGGCCTGAGGAGGTGGGGCTTGCAGCTGTGCCGGGCGGGGGCGGAGATAGCCGCGGGCGCGAACGCCGCGAGCGACAAAAGGAGAAGGCGGAGCGGGGGGCAAAAAGCCTAGAGCACCCGGTCTTCCCTAAGAGGTCTCCCATCCAAGTTCTAACCAGGCCCGACCCTGCTTAGCTTCCGCGATCGCGGCGAGATCGGGCCCTTCTAGGCTGCTTCGGCGGTGGATGCCGGCGGGGTGGCGGGCTGCCTCTTGAGGCGCAGCTCAGCAGGCGCTTGGGCCTTACCGTCAGCCCAGCGGCCCGCCCGTCCCGGCAGGGCCCCGCCGCCCGCCTAGGCAGGGGAACGGAGGTCTCGGGCACCTGGGGGTGGCGGAGGTGCTGGCGACCACCCCGCCCAGGGCGGGCGGGAGCCAGCCAACTTTTGGGAGCTAGGCGCCACGCCCCAGATCCCGCAGGCCGCTCACGGGGCAGTGGCCCAGGAGGCTTCCGGGCCCGGAGACCGCGGGCCCTTGGGCATCCCACCTGCCCGCCCAGGCCGCGCTAGGCGCAGCTCAGACGCAGACCGGACCGGCCCTCCTGCCCGACAGAAGCTGGCCCGAAGCCACTGGGAGCCACCATTGAGTTGGCACGGCCCCTAAGACCCAGCAACGCCACCCTCGCCCCCACGCCACCGTCCGAGCTCAGGACCCCGCCCCAAGTGGCCGGCAGGCCCGGGGAAGCGGCCTGGGCCCTCGATCCCGCTCCCGCCCCCGGCCATGGCGAAACGGCGGAGGGGCGGCTTTTTCCGTATGGAGCTGTGGAGAGCCACCCCGGCAGACAGGTGGCGGCGCCGGGGCTGGGCTGCAGTGGGGGCGGCCAGGTGCAGGTCGAGGGGCTCGCGGGCCGCACGGACGGCCCCCGGGTCCGCGGCCACGTCTGGTTCCCTTCAGGCCACCCCCGGAGCGTCTGGTGTGCCTCTGCCTTCCAGGGACGCCTTCTGGCCGCCTGGCCGCTCAGGCAGGCGGGGAGCGCCCCATCAGACGCTGGCTGTGGTGGGAGGGGCCTGAGGAGGTGGGGCTTGCAGCTGTGCCGGGCGGGGGCGGAGATAGCCGCGGGCGCGAACGCCGCGAGCGACAAAAGGAGAAGGCGGAGCGTGGGGGGGGCAAAAAGCCTAGAGCACCCGGTCTTCCCTAAGAGGTCTCCCATCCAAGTTCTAACCAGGCCCGACCCTGCTTAGCTTCCGCGATCGCGGCGAGATCGGGCCCTTCTAGGCTGCTTCGGCGGTGGATGCCGGCGGGGTGGCGGGCTGCCTCTTGAGGCGCAGCTCAGCAGGCGCTTGGGCCTTACCGTCAGCCCAGCGGCCCGCCCGTCCCGGCAGGGCCCCGCCGCCCGCCTAGGCAGGGGAACGGAGGTCTCGGGCACCTGGGGTTGGCGGAGGTGCTGGCGACCACCCCGCCCAGGGCGGGCGGGAGCCAGCCAACTTTTGGGAGCTAGGCGCCACGCCCCAGATCCCGCAGGCCGCTCACGGGGCAGTGGCCCAGGAGGCTTCCGGGCCCGGAGACCGCGGGCCCTTGGGCATCCCACCTGCCCGCCCAGGCCGCGCTAGGCGCAGCTCAGACGCAGACCGGACCGGCCCTCCTGCCCGACAGAAGCTGGCCCGAAGCCACTGGGAGCCACCATTGAGTTGGCACGGCCCCTAAGACCCAGCAACGCCACCCTCGCCCCCACGCCACCGTCCGAGGTCAGGACCCCGCCCCAGGTGGCCGGCAGGCCCGGGGAAGCGGCCTGGGCCCTCGATCCCGCTCCCGCCCCCGGCCATGGCGAAACGGCGGAGGGGCGGCTTTTTCCGTATGGAGCTGTGGAGAGCCACCCCGGCAGACAGGTGGTGGCGCCGGGGCTGGGCTGCAGTGGGGGCGGCCAGGTGCAGGTCGAGGGGCTCGCGGGCCGCACGGACGGCCCCCGGGTCCGCGGCCACGTCTGGTTCCCTTCAGGCCACCCCCGGAGCGTCTGGTGTGCCTCTGCCTTCCAGGGACGCCTTCTGGCCGCCTGGCCGCTCAGGCAGGCGGGGAGCGCCCCATCAGACGCTGGCTGTGGTGGGAGGGGCCTGAGGAGGTGGGGCTTGCAGCTGTGCCGGGCGGGGGCGGAGATAGCCGCGGGCGCGAACGCCGCGAGCGACAAAAGGAGAAGGCGGAGCGGGGGGCAAAAAGCCTAGAGCACCCGGTCTTCCCTAAGAGGTCTCCCATCCAAGTTCTAACCAGGCCCGACCCTGCTTAGCTTCCGCGATCGCGGCGAGATCGGGCCCTTCTAGGCTGCTTCGGCGGTGGATGCCGGCGGGGTGGCGGGCTGCCTCTTGAGGCGCAGCTCAGCAGGCGCTTGGGCCTTACCGTCAGCCCAGCGGCCCGCCCGTCCCGGCAGGGCCCCGCCGCCCGCCTAGGCAGGGGAACGGAGGTCTCGGGCACCTGGGGGTGGCGGAGGTGCTGGCGACCACCCCGCCCAGGGCGGGCGGGAGCCAGCCAACTTTTGGGAGCTAGGCGCCACGCCCCAGATCCCGCAGGCCGCTCACGGGGCAGTGGCCCAGGAGGCTTCCGGGCCCGGAGACCGCGGGCCCTTGGGCATCCCACCTGCCCGCCCAGGCCGCGCTAGGCGCAGCTCAGACGCAGACCGGACCGGCCCTCCTGCCCGACAGAAGCTGGCCCGAAGCCACTGGGAGCCACCATTGAGTTGGCACGGCCCCTAAGACCCAGCAACGCCACCCTCGCCCCCACGCCACCGTCCGAGGTCAGGACCCCGCCCCAGGTGGCCGGCAGGCCCGGGGAAGCGGCCTGGGCCCTCGATCCCGCTCCCGCCCCCGGCCATGGCGAAACGGCGGAGGGGCGGCTTTTTCCGTATGGAGCTGTGGAGAGCCACCCCGGCAGACAGGTGGCGGCGCCGGGGCTGGGCTGCAGTGGGGGCGGCCAGGTGCAGGTCGAGGGGCTCGCGGGCCGCACGGACGGCCCCCGGGTCCGCGGCCACGTCTGGTTCCCTTCAGGCCACCCCCGGAGCGTCTGGTGTGCCTCTGCCTTCCAGGGACGCCTTCTGGCCGCCTGGCCGCTCAGGCAGGCGGGGAGCGCCCCATCAGACGCTGGCTGTGGTGGGAGGGGCCTGAGGAGGTGGGGCTTGCAGCTGTGCCGGGCGGGGGCGGAGATAGCCGCGGGCGCGAACGCCGCGAGCGACAAAAGGAGAAGGCGGAGCGTGGGGGGGGCAAAAAGCCTAGAGCACCCGGTCTTCCCTAAGAGGTCTCCCATCCAAGTTCTAACCAGGCCCGACCCTGCTTAGCTTCCGCGATCGCGGCGAGATCGGGCCCTTCTAGGCTGCTTCGGCGGTGGATGCCGGCGGGGTGGCGGGCTGCCTCTTGAGGCGCAGCTCAGCAGGCGCTTGGGCCTTACCGTCAGCCCAGCGGCCCGCCCGTCCCGGCAGGGCCCCGCCGCCCGCCTAGGCAGGGGAACGGAGGTCTCGGGCACCTGGGGGTGGCGGAGGTGCTGGCGACCACCCCGCCCAGGGCGGGCGGGAGCCAGCCAACTTTTGGGAGCTAGGCGCCACGCCCCAGATCCCGCAGGCCGCTCACGGGGCAGTGGCCCAGGAGGCTTCCGGGCCCGGAGACCGCGGGCCCTTGGGCATCCCACCTGCCCGCCCAGGCCGCGCTAGGCGCAGCTCAGACGCAGACCGGACCGGCCCTCCTGCCCGACAGAAGCTGGCCCGAAGCCACTGGGAGCCACCATTGAGTTGGCACGGCCCCTAAGACCCAGCAACGCCACCCTCGCCCCCACGCCACCGTCCGAGCTCAGGACCCCGCCCCAAGTGGCCGGCAGGCCCGGGGAAGCGGCCTGGGCCCTCGATCCCGCTCCCGCCCCCGGCCATGGCGAAACGGCGGAGGGGCGGCTTTTTCCGTATGGAGCTGTGGAGAGCCACCCCGGCAGACAGGTGGCGGCGCCGGGGCTGGGCTGCAGTGGGGGCGGCCAGGTGCAGGTCGAGGGGCTCGCGGGCCGCACGGACGGCCCCCGGGTCCGCGGCCACGTCTGGTTCCCTTCAGGCCACCCCCGGAGCGTCTGGTGTGCCTCTGCCTTCCAGGGACGCCTTCTGGCCGCCTGGCCGCTCAGGCAGGCGGGGAGCGCCCCATCAGACGCTGGCTGTGGTGGGAGGGGCCTGAGGAGGTGGGGCTTGCAGCTGTGCCGGGCGGGGGCGGAGATAGCCGCGGGCGCGAACGCCGCGAGCGACAAAAGGAGAAGGCGGAGCGTGGGGGGGGCAAAAAGCCTAGAGCACCCGGTCTTCCCTAAGAGGTCTCCCATCCAAGTTCTAACCAGGCCCGACCCTGCTTAGCTTCCGCGATCGCGGCGAGATCGGGCCCTTCTAGGCTGCTTCGGCGGTGGATGCCGGCGGGGTGGCGGGCTGCCTCTTGAGGCGCAGCTCAGCAGGCGCTTGGGCCTTACCGTCAGCCCAGCGGCCCGCCCGTCCCGGCAGGGCCCCGCCGCCCGCCTAGGCAGGGGAACGGAGGTCTCGGGCACCTGGGGGTGGCGGAGGTGCTGGCGACCACCCCGCCCAGGGCGGGCGGGAGCCAGCCAACTTTTGGGAGCTAGGCGCCACGCCCCAGATCCCGCAGGCCGCTCACGGGGCAGTGGCCCAGGAGGCTTCCGGGCCCGGAGACCGCGGGCCCTTGGGCATCCCACCTGCCCGCCCAGGCCGCGCTAGGCGCAGCTCAGACGCAGACCGGACCGGCCCTCCTGCCCGACAGAAGCTGGCCCGAAGCCACTGGGAGCCACCATTGAGTTGGCACGGCCCCTAAGACCCAGCAACGCCACCCTCGCCCCCACGCCACCGTCCGAGCTCAGGACCCCGCCCCAGGTGGCCGGCAGGCCCGGGGAAGCGGCCTGGGCCCTCGATCCCGCTCCCGCCCCCGGCCATGGCGAAACGGCGGAGGGGCGGCTTTTTCCGTATGGAGCTGTGGAGAGCCACCCCGGCAGACAGGTGGCGGCGCCGGGGCTGGGCTGCAGTGGGGGCGGCCAGGTGCAGGTCGAGGGGCTCGCGGGCCGCACGGACGGCCCCCGGGTCCGCGGCCACGTCTGGTTCCCTTCAGGCCACCCCCGGAGCGTCTGGTGTGCCTCTGCCTTCCAGGGACGCCTTCTGGCCGCCTGGCCGCTCAGGCAGGCGGGGAGCGCCCCATCAGACGCTGGCTGTGGTGGGAGGGGCCTGAGGAGGTGGGGCTTGCAGCTGTGCCGGGCGGGGGCGGAGATAGCCGCGGGCGCGAACGCCGCGAGCGACAAAAGGAGAAGGCGGAGCGTGGGGGGGGCAAAAAGCCTAGAGCACCCGGTCTTCCCTAAGAGGTCTCCCATCCAAGTTCTAACCAGGCCCGACCCTGCTTAGCTTCCGCGATCGCGGCGAGATCGGGCCCTTCTAGGCTGCTTCGGCGGTGGATGCCGGCGGGGTGGCGGGCTGCCTCTTGAGGCGCAGCTCAGCAGGCGCTTGGGCCTTACCGTCAGCCCAGCGGCCCGCCCGTCCCGGCAGGGCCCCGCCGCCCGCCTAGGCAGGGGAACGGAGGTCTCGGGCACCTGGGGGTGGCGGAGGTGCTGGCGACCACCCCGCCCAGGGCGGGCGGGAGCCAGCCAACTTTTGGGAGCTAGGCGCCACGCCCCAGATCCCGCAGGCCGCTCACGGGGCAGTGGCCCAGGAGGCTTCCGGGCCCGGAGACCGCGGGCCCTTGGGCATCCCACCTGCCCGCCCAGGCCGCGCTAGGCGCAGCTCAGACGCAGACCGGACCGGCCCTCCTGCCCGACAGAAGCTGGCCCGAAGCCACTGGGAGCCACCATTGAGTTGGCACGGCCCCTAAGACCCAGCAACGCCACCCTCGCCCCCACGCCACCGTCCGAGCTCAGGACCCCGCCCCAGGTGGCCGGCAGGCCCGGGGAAGCGGCCTGGGCCCTCGATCCCGCTCCCGCCCCCGGCCATGGCGAAACGGCGGAGGGGCGGCTTTTTCCGTATGGAGCTGTGGAGAGCCACCCCGGCAGACAGGTGGCGGCGCCGGGGCTGGGCTGCAGTGGGGGCGGCCAGGTGCAGGTCGAGGGGCTCGCGGGCCGCACGGACGGCCCCCGGGTCCGCGGCCACGTCTGGTTCCCTTCAGGCCACCCCCGGAGCGTCTGGTGTGCCTCTGCCTTCCAGGGACGCCTTCTGGCCGCCTGGCCGCTCAGGCAGGCGGGGAGCGCCCCATCAGACGCTGGCTGTGGTGGGAGGGGCCTGAGGAGGTGGGGCTTGCAGCTGTGCCGGGGGGGGGGGGCGGGGGGGGGGGGCGGAGATAGCCGCGGGCGCGAACGCCGCGAGCGACAAAAGGAGAAGGCGGAGCGTGGGGGGGGCAAAAAGCCTAGAGCACCCGGTCTTCCCTAAGAGGTCTCCCATCCAAGTTCTAACCAGGCCCGACCCTGCTTAGCTTCCGCGATCGCGGCGAGATCGGGCCCTTCTAGGCTGCTTCGGCGGTGGATGCCGGCGGGGTGGCGGGCTGCCTCTTGAGGCGCAGCTCAGCAGGCGCTTGGGCCTTACCGTCAGCCCAGCGGCCCGCCCGTCCCGGCAGGGCCCCGCCGCCCGCCTAGGCAGGGGAACGGAGGTCTCGGGCACCTGGGGGGGGCGGAGGTGCTGGCGACCACCCCGCCCAGGGCGGGCGGGAGCCAGCCAACTTTTGGGAGCTAGGCGCCACGCCCCAGATCCCGCAGGCCGCTCACGGGGCAGTGGCCCAGGAGGCTTCCGGGCCCGGAGACCGCGGGCCCTTGGGCATCCCACCTGCCCGCCCAGGCCGCGCTAGGCGCAGCTCAGACGCAGACCGGACCGGCCCTCCTGCCCGACAGAAGCTGGCCCGAAGCCACTGGGAGCCACCATTGAGTTGGCACGGCCCCTAAGACCCAGCAACGCCACCCTCGCCCCCACGCCACCGTCCGAGCTCAGGACCCCGCCCCAGGTGGCCGGCAGGCCCGGGGAAGCGGCCTGGGCCCTCGATCCCGCTCCCGCCCCCGGCCATGGCGAAACGGCGGAGGGGCGGCTTTTTCCGTATGGAGCTGTGGAGAGCCACCCCGGCAGACAGGTGGCGGCGCCGGGGCTGGGCTGCAGTGGGGGCGGCCAGGTGCAGGTCGAGGGGCTCGCGGGCCGCACGGACGGCCCCCGGGTCCGCGGCCACGTCTGGTTCCCTTCAGGCCACCCCCGGAGCGTCTGGTGTGCCTCTGCCTTCCAGGGACGCCTTCTGGCCGCCTGGCCGCTCAGGCAGGCGGGGAGCGCCCCATCAGACGCTGGCTGTGGTGGGAGGGGCCTGAGGAGGTGGGGCTTGCAGCTGTGCCGGGCGGGGGCGGAGATAGCCGCGAATGCCGCGAGCGACAAAAGGAGAAGGCGGAGCGGGGGGGGGGGGGGGGGCAAAAAGCCTAGAGCACCCGGTCTTCCCTAAGAGGTCTCCCATCCAAGTTCTAACCAGGCCCGACCCTGCTTAGCTTCCGCGATCGCGGCGAGATCGGGCCCTTCTAGGCTGCTTCGGCGGTGGATGCCGGTGGGGTGGCGGGCTGCCTCTTGAGGCGCAGCTCAGCAGGCGCTTGGGCCTTACCGTCAGCCCAGCGGCCCGCCCGTCCCGGCAGGGCCCCGCCGCCCGCCTAGGCAGGGGAACGGAGGTCTCGGGCACCTGGGGGTGGCGGAGGTGCTGGCGACCACCCCGCCCAGGGCGGGCGGGAGCCAGCCAACTTTTGGGAGCTAGGCGCCACGCCCCAGATCCCGCAGGCCGCTCACGGGGCAGTGGCCCAGGAGGCTTCCGGGCCCGGAGACCGCGGGCCCTTGGGCATCCCACCTGCCCGCCCAGGCCGCGCTAGGCGCAGCTCAGACGCAGACCGGACCGGCCCTCCTGCCCGACAGAAGCTGGCCCGAAGCCACTGGGAGCCACCATTGAGTTGGCACGGCCCCTAAGACCCAGCAACGCCACCCTCGCCCCCACGCCACCGTCCGAGCTCAGGACCCCGCCCCAGGTGGCCGGCAGGCCCGGGGAAGCGGCCTGGGCCCTCGATCCCGCTCCCGCCCCCGGCCATGGCGAAACGGCGGAGGGGCGGCTTTTTCCGTATGGAGCTGTGGAGAGCCACCCCGGCAGACAGGTGGCGGCGCCGGGGCTGGGCTGCAGTGGGGGCGGCCAGGTGCAGGTCGAGGGGCTCGCGGGCCGCACGGACGGCCCCCGGGTCCGCGGCCACGTCTGGTTCCCTTCAGGCCACCCCCGGAGCGTCTGGTGTGCCTCTGCCTTCCAGGGACGCCTTCTGGCCGCCTGGCCGCTCAGGCAGGCGGGGAGCGCCCCATCAGACGCTGGCTGTGGTGGGAGGGGCCTGAGGAGGTGGGGCTTGCAGCTGTGCCGGGCGGGGGCGGAGATAGCCGCGGGCGCGAACGCCGCGAGCGACAAAAGGAGAAGGCGGAGCGGGGGGCAAAAAGCCTAGAGCACCCGGTCTTCCCTAAGAGGTCTCCCATCCAAGTTCTAACCAGGCCCGACCCTGCTTAGCTTCCGCGATCGCGGCGAGATCGGGCCCTTCTAGGCTGCTTCGGCGGTGGATGCCGGCGGGGTGGCGGGCTGCCTCTTGAGGCGCAGCTCAGCAGGCGCTTGGGCCTTACCGTCAGCCCAGCGGCCCGCCCGTCCCGGCAGGGCCCCGCCGCCCGCCTAGGCAGGGGAACGGAGGTCTCGGGCACCTGGGGGTGGCGGAGGTGCTGGCGACCACCCCGCCCAGGGCGGGCGGGAGCCAGCCAACTTTTGGGAGCTAGGCGCCACGCCCCAGATCCCGCAGGCCGCTCACGGGGCAGTGGCCCAGGAGGCTTCCGGGCCCGGAGACCGCGGGCCCTTGGGCATCCCACCTGCCCGCCCAGGCCGCGCTAGGCGCAGCTCAGACGCAGACCGGACCGGCCCTCCTGCCCGACAGAAGCTGGCCCGAAGCCACTGGGAGCCACCATTGAGTTGGCACGGCCCCTAAGACCCAGCAACGCCACCCTCGCCCCCACGCCACCGTCCGAGCTCAGGACACCACCCCAGGTGGCCGGCAGGCCCGGGGAAGCGGCCTGGGCCCTCGATCCCGCTCCCGCCCCCGGCCATGGCGAAACGGCGGAGGGGCGGCTTTTTCCGTATGGAGCTGTGGAGAGCCACCCCGGCAGACAGGTGGCGGCGCCGGGGCTGGGCTGCAGTGGGGGCGGCCAGGTGCAGGTCGAGGGGCTCGCGGGCCGCACGGACGGCCCCCGGGTCCGCGGCCACGTCTGGTTCCCTTCAGGCCACCCCCGGAGCGTCTGGTGTGCCTCTGCCTTCCAGGGACGCCTTCTGGCCGCCTGGCCGCTCAGGCAGGCGGGGAGCGCCCCATCAGACGCTGGCTGTGGTGGGAGGGGCCTGAGGAGGTGGGGCTTGCAGCTGTGCCGGGCGGGGGCGGAGATAGCCGCGAACGCCGCGAGCGACAAAAGGAGAAGGCGGAGCGGGGGGGGGGGCAAAAAGCCTAGAGCACCCGGTCTTCCCTAAGAGGTCTCCCATCCAAGTTCTAACCAGGCCCGACCCTGCTTAGCTTCCGCGATCGCGGCGAGATCGGGCCCTTCTAGGCTGCTTCAGCGGTGGATGCCGGCGGGGTGGCGGGCTGCCTCTTGAGGCGCAGCTCAGCAGGCGCTTGGGCCTTACCGTCAGCCCAGCGGCCCGCCCGTCCCGGCAGGGCCCCGCCGCCCGCCTAGGCAGGGGAACGGAGGTCTCGGGCACCTGGGGGTGGCGGAGGTGCTGGCGACCACCCCGCCCAGGGCGGGCGGGAGCCAGCCAACTTTTGGGAGCTAGGCGCCACGCCCCAGATCCCGCAGGCCGCTCACGGGGCAGTGGCCCAGGAGGCTTCCGGGCCCGGAGACCGCGGGCCCTTGGGCATCCCACCTGCCCGCCCAGGCCGCGCTAGGCGCAGCTCAGACGCAGACCGGACCGGCCCTCCTGCCCGACAGAAGCTGGCCCGAAGCCACTGGGAGCCACCATTGAGTTGGCACGGCCCCTAAGACCCAGCAACGCCACCCTCGCCCCCACGCCACCGTCCGAGCTCAGGACCCCGCCCCAGGTGGCCGGCAGGCCCGGGGAAGCGGCCTGGGCCCTCGATCCCGCTCCCGCCCCCGGCCATGGCGAAACGGCGGAGGGGCGGCTTTTTCCGTATGGAGCTGTGGAGAGCCACCCCGGCAGACAGGTGGCGGCGCCGGGGCTGGGCTGCAGTGGGGGCGGCCAGGTGCAGGTCGAGGGGCTCGCGGGCCGCACGGACGGCCCCCGGGTCCGCGGCCACGTCTGGTTCCCTTCAGGCCACCCCCGGAGCGTCTGGTGTGCCTCTGCCTTCCAGGGACGCCTTCTGGCCGCCTGGCCGCTCAGGCAGGCGGGGAGCGCCCCATCAGACGCTGGCTGTGGTGGGAGGGGCCTGAGGAGGTGGGGCTTGCAGCTGTGCCGGGCGGGGGCGGAGATAGCCGCGGGCGCGAACGCCGCGAGCGACAAAAGGAGAAGGCGGAGCGGGGGGGGGGCAAAAAGCCTAGAGCACCCGGTCTTCCCTAAGAGGTCTCCCATCCAAGTTCTAACCAGGCCCGACCCTGCTTAGCTTCCGCGATCGCGGCGAGATCGGGCCCTTCTAGGCTGCTTCGGTGGTGGATGCCGGCGGGGTGGCGGGCTGCCTCTTGAGGCGCAGCTCAGCAGGCGCTTGGGCCTTACCGTCAGCCCAGCGGCCCGCCCGTCCCGGCAGGGCCCCGCCGCCCGCCTAGGCAGGGGAACGGAGGTCTCGGGCACCTGGGGGGTGGCGGAGGTGCTGGCGACCACCCCGCCCAGGGCGGGCGGGAGCCAGCCAACTTTTGGGAGCTAGGCGCCACGCCCCAGATCCCGCAGGCCGCTCACGGGGCAGTGGCCCAGGAGGCTTCCGGGCCCGGAGACCGCGGGCCCTTGGGCATCCCACCTGCCCGCCCAGGCCGCGCTAGGCGCAGCTCAGACGCAGACCGGACCGGCCCTCCTGCCCGACAGAAGCTGGCCCGAAGCCACTGGGAGCCACCATTGAGTTGGCACGGCCCCTAAGACCCAGCAACGCCACCCTCGCCCCCACGCCACCGTCCGAGCTCAGGACCCCGCCCCAGGTGGCCGGCAGGCCCGGGGAAGCGGCCTGGGCCCTCGATCCCGCTCCCGCCCCCGGCCATGGCGAAACGGCGGAGGGGCGGCTTTTTCCGTATGGAGCTGTGGAGAGCCACCCCGGCAGACAGGTGGCGGCGCCGGGGCTGGGCTGCAGTGGGGGCGGCCAGGTGCAGGTCGAGGGGCTCGCGGGCCGCACGGACGGCCCCCGGGTCCGCGGCCACGTCTGGTTCCCTTCAGGCCACCCCCGGAGCGTCTGGTGTGCCTCTGCCTTCCAGGGACGCCTTCTGGCCGCCTGGCCGCTCAGGCAGGCGGGGAGCGCCCCATCAGACGCTGGCTGTGGTGGGAGGGGCCTGAGGAGGTGGGGCTTGCAGCTGTGCCGGGCGGGGGCGGAGATAGCCGCGAACGCCGCGAGCGACAAAAGGAGAAGGCGGAGCGGGGGGGGGGGGGGGGGGGGCAAAAAGCCTAGAGCACCCGGTCTTCCCTAAGAGGTCTCCCATCCAAGTTCTAACCAGGCCCGACCCTGCTTAGCTTCCGCGATCGCGGCGAGATCGGGCCCTTCTAGGCTGCTTCGGCGGTGGATGCCGGCGGGGTGGCGGGCTGCCTCTTGAGGCGCAGCTCAGCAGGCGCTTGGGCCTTACCGTCAGCCCAGCGGCCCGCCCGTCCCGGCAGGGCCCCGCCGCCCGCCTAGGCAGGGGAACGGAGGTCTCGGGCACCTGGGGGTGGCGGAGGTGCTGGCGACCACCCCGCCCAGGGCGGGCGGGAGCCAGCCAACTTTTGGGAGCTAGGCGCCTCGCCCCAGATCCCGCAGGCCGCTCACGGGGCAGTGGCCCAGGAGGCTTCCGGGCCCGGAGACCGCGGGCCCTTGGGCATCCCACCTGCCCGCCCAGGCCGCGCTAGGCGCAGCTCAGACGCAGACCGGACCGGCCCTCCTGCCCGACAGAAGCTGGCCCGAAGCCACTGGGAGCCACCATTGAGTTGGCACGGCCCCTAAGACCCAGCAACGCCACCCTCGCCCCCACGCCACCGTCCGAGCTCAGGACCCCGCCCCAGGTGGCCGGCAGGCCCGGGGAAGCGGCCTGGGCCCTCGATCCCGCTCCCGCCCCCGGCCATGGCGAAACGGCGGAGGGGCGGCTTTTTCCGTATGGAGCTGTGGAGAGCCACCCCGGCAGACAGGTGGCGGCGCCGGGGCTGGGCTGCAGTGGGGGCGGCCAGGTGCAGGTCGAGGGGCTCGCGGGCCGCACGGACGGCCCCCGGGTCCGCGGCCACGTCTGGTTCCCTTCAGGCCACCCCCGGAGCGTCTGGTGTGCCTCTGCCTTCCAGGGACGCCTTCTGGCCGCCTGGCCGCTCAGGCAGGCGGGGAGCGCCCCATCAGACGCTGGCTGTGGTGGGAGGGGCCTGAGGAGGTGGGGCTTGCAGCTGTGCCGGGCGGGGGCAGAGATAGCCGCGAACGCCGCGAGCGACAAAAGGAGAAGGCGGAGCGGGGGGGGGGGGCAAAAAGCCTAGAGCACCCGGTCTTCCCTAAGAGGTCTCCCATCCAAGTTCTAACCAGGCCCGACCCTGCTTAGCTTCCGCGATCGCGGCGAGATCGGGCCCTTCTAGGCTGCTTCGGCGGTGGATGCCGGCGGGGTGGCGGGCTCCTCTTGAGGCGCAGCTCAGCAGGCGCTTGGGCCTTACCGTCAGCCCAGCGGCCCGCCCGTCCCGGCAGGGCCCCGCCGCCCGCCTAGGCAGGGGAACGGAGGTCTCGGGCACCTGGGGGTGGCGGAGGTGCTGGCGACCACCCCGCCCAGGGCGGGCGGGAGCCAGCCAACTTTTGGGAGCTAGGCGCCACGCCCCAGATCCCGCAGGCCGCTCACGGGGCAGTGGCCCAGGAGGCTTCCGGGCCCGGAGACCGCGGGCCCTTGGGCATCCCACCTGCCCGCCCAGGCCGCGCTAGGCACAGCTCAGACGCAGACCGGACCGGCCCTCCTGCCCGACAGAAGCTGGCCCGAAGCCACTGGGAGCCACCATTGAGTTGGCACGGCCCCTAAGACCCAGCAACGCCACCCTCGCCCCCACGCCACCGTCCGAGCTCAGGACCCCGCCCCAGGTGGCCGGCAGGCCCGGGGAAGCGGCCTGGGCCCTCGATCCCGCTCCCGCCCCCGGCCATGGCGAAACGGCGGAGGGGCGGCTTTTTCCGTATGGAGCTGTGGAGAGCCACCCCGGCAGACAGGTGGCGGCGCCGGGGCTGGGCTGCAGTGGGGGCGGCCAGGTGCAGGTCGAGGGGCTCGCGGGCCGCACGGACGGCCCCCGGGTCCGCGGCCACGTCTGGTTCCCTTCAGGCCACCCCCGGAGCGTCTGGTGTGCCTCTGCCTTCCAGGGACGCCTTCTGGCCGCCTGGCCGCTCAGGCAGGCGGGGAGCGCCCCATCAGACGCTGGCTGTGGTGGGAGGGGCCTGAGGAGGTGGGGCTTGCAGCTGTGCCGGGCGGGGGCGGAGATAGCCGCGAACGCCGCGAGCGACAAAAGGAGAAGGCGGAGCGGGGGGCAAAAAGCCTAGAGCACCCGGTCTTCCCTAAGAGGTCTCCCATCCAATATTCTAACCAGGCCCGACCCCGCTTAGCTTCCGCGATCGCGGCGACATCGGGCCCTTCTAGGCTGCTCTGGCAGTGGATGCCGGCGGGGTGGCGGGCTGCCTCTTGAGGCGCAGCTCCGCAGGCGCTTGGGCCTTACCGTCAGCCCAGCGGCCCGCCCGTCCCGGCAGGGCCCCGCCGCCCGCCTAGGCAGGGGAACGGAGGTCTCTTCGAGGACCTCTACGTTGCTCCGCCGGCCCACAGGTGTCTGGAGGCACTCAGTGACCTTGGAGGGAAAATGAGGCACACCCGTGGGGCCTAGGAGTCCCCGGACGTGTACTTCCTATCAAATAAAGCACGTAAGCGACTAAGAACTCCTGGAAAGGGCTGCATGCCTCCCTTTCTGCATGGCTACTCAGGGCCTAACCTGGAGGCGAGTCTCACGTTGAGGTTCCCTTTAGCTGTAGAGCCTGTCACGCGG